>NW_020528030.1:0-21881 GCF_003368295.1 Carassius auratus | reverse complement strand
TATTATTATTTTTTTTCCAACGTCTCGGGGGCTTTTGGGGCCCTTAACGTGCCTTAAAAAGTCTTGAAAAATTGGCACACAGATTGGAACCTGCGGCCATTAGGGCCGGGCAGAGACTGATACACGGGGCGTGGCACAGGGGGCTCTACAGCGCCCCCTGGAATATGGAGGGCCATATATCATACATTCTTGCTCGTAGACGTATGAAACTCGGTACCACATATAAATCTCATCAATCCAAACAACTTTTGTATTGCATATCATAGGCTCCGCCCAACAGGAAGTTGGCTATTTAGGGTTTAGTATTCAAATTTTTCATCAAAGTTGTGGGGGCTTTTGGGGTCCTTAACATACTCAAAAACTCTTGAAAATTTGCGCACACTTTGGAATCTGTGGCCTTTAGGAGCCTGCAGAGGCTGGGACCCGGGCGTGGCACAGGGGCTCTACGGCGCCCCCTGGAACACAGTCAGAAATGTTGATGTATAGCTCACACATACTTGCACATATTCATATGAAACTCAGTACACATATAGATCTCATCGTGCCGAACAACTTTCGTATTGCATGTCATAGGCTCCACCCAACAGGAAGTCCGCTATTTAGAGTTATGTAAAAAGCGCATGCTCTGGAATTTGAAATACTTGTCATAGGTTTTTTTCTCGATTGTCGCCAAACTCGGTCAACATGATCTCAAGACCACTGGGGATGAAAAATTGCCAGGGGATTTTTGATATCTCGAACGGTTTGCTCGTGGCGAGGCGTTGAAATTATGGCGAGAAATGAGAAACAGGAAGTGTCTAATACCGTCCACATACATTTCCTGATTTTAATCAAACTTCATCAGATTATTCGTTGTATGATGTCGATTGCATATATGTGACTATTAGGAGTCAAAGTTATAGCGCCACCAACTGGCAGAAGGAAGTGTGTCATTTTTCAAAATGATTTGAATTCAGCATCTTATTATTACTCGATTTGCTTCAAACTTCATCAGAATAATGTTAAAACACAGCCGATATAAATCTGCAAGGGGGATATTGATATCTAAAAAATTGTTGGCGTGGCAACATGTCAAACTGGAATACTTCTCAGGTGATTTTGAGGCAAATAACATACTTAGAATTTCACAAAACTCTGAACACACATCAGTATTTCTGATAGGAACTTAAATTGTGAATGGATTTTGGATAGCTTGAATGGTTTTGCCGTGGTGATTTTTTTAAATGACCTTACAAAGGGAATCATTGTTGTATTTTTAAATTGCAGCTTCCAAACACGTCAAAGAATTTTTTCATACAGATGAAAAAGTCATTCTGAGGAAATATGCATAGTTTAACGACTTTACAACACTGTATGGATAACAGAAAATTAAAAAAACTGTCAGACATCTCATCTCACTCTGTCCCTCTGTTTGAGTGTATGTGCTTCAGACTTCCATTGTCTGAGAGAAATAGCGCCCCTACAGGTTCAATTCCCGAACTTTTACTTTCACTTTTAAATCGGTTAAAAATACAAATAAATACTTAGATTTAATTCACACTGACAAGCTAAACCAACATATCTGATTATTACCGGTTCAGGGCTCATGGATAAATTATTTCTGGCCAGAGATACTTGAGAAATAGGAGAGATGAATCACCGCTGTGATCACGAGCGTCTGGAGTAAAGAGCTCAGAGAAAACGAATTTATTCCTGTTTTAAAGCTTTTAAAAATAAATTATTTCAGCGATATCACACAATCAACCAATTAGAACACACCAAGAGCTAAATTCAGATGTTTTTGAACTGTTTGTGTGAAAATGAAATATTTGTGGCTGCCTATCTGAAATCACGCCTCCGATCAGCGCGTACAGTGTCCAGCTCAAAACAAACGAATTTATTCTTGTTTAAGAGCTTTTTTTAAATAAAATATTACCACAAATGCACACAATAAACCCACTGTAACACAACAAGAGGTAAATGCAGGTGTTTGTGACCAGTTTAAGTGTGCAAGACTATTTGAAAGCGCGACTGGCAGAATAACATGTATCTCTGGAGCTGCAGGATTCTGCCTTTCGTCGTACGAACGAACACATCACGGACAAGATTATTTCAAAATACATAATAGCTTGGCGAATATAAACGAAAACAGCCACGTGAACATAAACTGGATCTACTGGATTTGAATATTAAAGTGACCACATTTACCACTTGCTTCTGTCTTCAATTTTAATCTATATAAAAAAGGAAACTCATTCGACTTGGCTGCTTTTTTAATGTGTGCGTATTTATTTATTTACCTTTTTATACATTTTGTATAATTTCATAGTTTGTGTATTACAATTATAAAAACAAAAATAAATTTAGCCACTCACATAGAAATAGCTTAGGCCTTAAACTTTTTCTGACAGTTTTAGGGATTTTTAAAAATCCTAAAAAAACTTATTTGTGCTGCAAATAATAATTTCAAACTCATTTGATACTGACCTATGACATCCTGTGACATTATATTTATTTTAATTTACATAATCTCATGGATGTAACAGTACATCTGTTCAGCTCACAGATCAATACTAAGCTGTAATGCAAGCAGAACTTTCACAAATGCTTATGAGTCATTTAAGGATTTGATAACACTGTAAAATAATGTCTAATTTGTTAACATTAGCAAATGCATTGATAACACTTTATAATAACTGCACTCATTAGTAAATAGTCAGTTCATGCTTTATAAAGCCTTGTCCCAATATTAATAGTCAGTAGTAAGCAGTTTATAAATACAGCTATAAATAGCTTGTCCTTGGTTTATAAGCACATTTATTAAAAAGGAGAGTAAGTTATCTTCCTATGAAAAATAAAAGATAAAAATAAACAAACAACAACACAGATTGATACAGAACTCAGAAATTTTATTGTGGATTTATGATAAATCAGCCTGTAAATGAATTCATACTCCTCCTCATACTACTCCATACTCCTTTTTCAACATGATGCCAATATACTGAGATGTTAAATTGTGAATGGGTTTAGGATAGCTTAAATGGTGCTGCCATAGAGATTTATTAAAGTAACATAAAAAATACAATAGTTATTTTACTATATCTTTAAAATTTTTCATTCTAACTCTTCATAATTTTTTATATAAGTAGAAGTCCTCATTTGAAGGAAGCACAGTAAGTTTCATAGCTTTATCCTTTTCAAGAGCCAGCATAAAATTAAAACTATCATAACTTATAAATCAAGCTTGCAATTCTTAGTACCTATAATGGCCACCAGAGGGAGCTATAGGATTACTTTTAAATAATTATTGTAGAAACGAGTATGATTTAAATAATTTATAGAAATCTTTCAAATAAAATAATATGTATTTTAGGAATTTTACTGATAAAATGACCCTCACTTAATTAGAATAACAAGCTGAAGTATTGTGAACTGTATATTAAGAATAATTCTTTATAGGCTTTATGGACAGATACGTTTTGAGTGACTCTTGAAGGTTCAGCACCACATCCTCTTTTATCACTGTTTAAAGAATTAATCTTACAGAACAGGTGTGAATGAATTTGGGATAGCTTGAATGGTTTTGTCGTGGTGATTTTTTGAAATAATAGTAAAAAAGGAACCAGTAAATGTCTTTTTATTTTTTTAAAGTGCAGCTTCTAAACACTTCAAAAAAAATGTACACATAGAAGACAATTCATTCTGAGGCATATTTCCTCAGAATGACTGGTCTCATGACAATAGTTTCATAACTATACAACACTATATGGATGATAGAAAATTAAAAAACTATCATACATCTGATGTCACTCTGTCCCTCTGTCACTGTAGGTAATGTGTGTGTGTGTGTTAAGTGAATTAGGTGTGAATCTATCAGGGAGCATTTAGTCTCCAGCGCCAACATTTTACAGAACTGCCACTTTCCTGGAGTCTCCAGAATTACTCGGTGTCAGGCTCTGAGAGACTTAAGATTCCAAAAAATGATTTAATTAGAATACCATGAAGTATTGTGAAATACTATATATTAAGGCTTTATATATAGGCTTAATGAACAGATTAGACTGACTCGTGAAGGACCAGCACCACCTCCTCTTGTCCGATGGTTTGAGGAATATATCTTCCAGAATCCAGGATTAAGATTCAGGAGCTCATTTTTATTCCACCTCCTTTCCTGAAAGTCTGTCTTGCAGAATTGACTAAAAATTAATCTTCACATTATTTCCTAATTATTTTGCAATTCTTTTTGTTAGTTCTTCTTGACCTGTTTTTCTCTTCCAGCTTTCCTGGACTATTGTATAGCACTCATAAATGATTAAATAAAAAATAATGGTAGTTATTAAGATTGATATGGTTTGGAATTGGTAAAATGTGCTTGGAAAAAAATCACAATAAAACAATGTTTTAATGTTTAAGTTTGGAATATTAACTGACATGAATGAATGCTATATAAATATTGTTCATGTTAACATAATGTTTATGAATGGAATCTTATTGTAAAGTGTTACTAAAGTTATATATATATATATATTGTTCTGTGAATGTGATTTTAAAGTCTAGATGATTCGGATTAACCCTTTAACTGCCATATCCTTTAAAACCTCACTGCCAGAGGGATATTGTGAATGCATGTGCCCGCTGGGCACAGTTTACCTGATCCCACCGGGGTGGCGATGGCACTGGTGGCTTGAGCCCGCCATCGCTGCTTGCAGCTATATTTATTATTATTATTCTTCTTCTTCTCCAAAATGAATCGCATTTTTGAGGGCCTAAACATGCTCGAAAAGTCATGAAACTTTGCACACACCTCAGAACTGGCGAAAATTTACGTCTGATATGGGTTTCAGAAGTGGGTGTGGCAAAATGGCTCAACAGCGCCACCTATACACGTTCAATGGTGTGCGCCTCGAGCTACGTTTCATGTACATGTATGAAAATCGGTATACACATGTAACTCTCCAATACCTACAAAAAAGTCTCTTGGAGCAAAATCCGAAACCCAACAGGAAGTCGGTTATTACTAATATTATGAGCAAATTTTGTGTCATTTTTGTCATTTCCATGCGTTGTATTTTAACGAACTCCTCCTAGAGATTCATTCAGATCAACACCAAATTTGGTATGCCTAATCTGAAGGCCTTTGCGATGTTAAATTGCGAAGCTTTTGAGTTTTCGTTAATGGGCGTGTCCGTGGCGGCCTGGCGAATTTCGATGATTCGCCATGAAACAGGAAGTTGCTATAACTCAGACATACAATGACCAATCTGCCCCAAACTTCACATGTTTGATGAGTCTCCTGACCTGAACAGATTGACATGCCCATATTCAGTTATAGTCATAGCGCCACCTATTGGCAACAGGAAGTGACATATTTTACACTGCGATGAACTACTCCTATAAAGTTTATGAAATCAATGTATTTTTTGTGGTCAGTCTAATCTAAAGGCCTGTGCGATGTTAAGTTGTGAAGATCTTGAGTTTTCGTTAAAAGGCGTGTCCATGGCGCTGTCACGAAGTTCGATGTCTCGCCATGTGAATAAAAGATGTTATAACTCAGGCATAAAATGTCCAATCTTCCCCAAACTTCACATGTGTGATAAGAGTCCTGGCCTGAACACATCTGAAGGCCAAAATTCCATCAGGTTTGGCAAAATGGCTCGATAGCGCCACCTATACACTTTCAACAGAGTGCGCCTCAAGCTATGTTTCACGTACATGTACAAAAAATCGGTATACACATGTAACACACCAATACCTACAAAAAAGTCTCTTGGTACGAAATCCGAATCCCAACAGGAAGTCGGTTATTTAGAATTTTCTCTGCAAAATTGGCGTTGTTTTTGCCATTTTTAGGGGTTGTACTTTAACGAACTCCTCCTAGAGATTTATTCAGATCAACACCAAACCTGGTCAGTGTAATCTTAAGCCCTTTGCGATGTTAAATTGCGAAGATCTTTAGATTTCGTTAAAGGGTGTGTCCATGGCGGCCTGACAAATTTCGATGTTTCGCCATGAAAAAGGAAGTTGCTGTAACTCAGACATACAATGTCCAATCTGCCCCAAACTTCACATGTTAGATAAAACTTCTGCCCTTAACAGATCTACATGCCCACATTCAGTTATAGTCATAGCGCCACCTATTGGCAACAGGAAGTGACATGTTTTACGCTGTGACAACTACTCCTAGAAATTTTTTGACATCAATGTCTTTTTTGTGGTCAGTCTAATCTAAAGGCCTGTGCGATGTTAACTTTTAGAGATCTTGAGTTTTTGTTAAAGGGCGTTTCCATGGCGCCATGACAAAATTTGATGTCTTGCCACAGCAAGAGAAGTTGTTGTAACTCAAGCATAAAATGTTCAATCTTCCCCAAACTTCACATGTTTGATAAGAGTCCTGGCCTGAACACATCTGAAGGCCAATATTCCATTATAATGATAGCGCCACCTGCTGGCAACAGTAAGATTGGCACATATATGGGATATACTTTGATATATTCCACTTATATTTAGGACATCAAATGCATATTTCTCAATGTTCACCTTTTTACTAAAGCCACACGATGGCGGTGAGCCCGGGTGCGAGGGCCCGTTCATCGCTGCTTGCAGCTTTAATTAGGGCCCGAGCACCGAGGTGCGAGGACCCTCTTGTATCTGCTTTGTTTATTATTATTATTATTATTATTATTATTATTATTATTATTATTCTTCTTCTCCCGAATGAATCACATTTTTGAGGGCTTTAACATGCTCAAAAAGTCATGAACCTTTGCACACGCGTCAAACCTGGTGAAAATTTTCGTCTGATATAGGATTCAGAAGAGGGTGTGGCAAAATGGCTCGACAGCGCCACCTATAGCAAGAAAATCAACAGCCTTCCAGCTATGTTTCACGTACATGCACGAAAATTGGCACACATATGTAACACACCAATACCTACAAAAAAGACTCTTGGAGCGAAATTCTAAACCCAACAGGAAGTCGGTTATTTTTAATATTATGAGCATATTTTGTGTAATTTTGGTCATTTCCATGTGTTGTATTTTAACGAACTCCTCCTAGAGAGTTCTTCAAATCAACACCAAATTTGGTATGCCTAATCTAAAGGCCTTTGCGATGTTAAATTGCGAAGATCTTGAGTTTTCGTTGAAGGGCGTGTCCGTGGCGGCCTGGCGAATTTCGATGATTCGCCATGAAAAATGAAGTTGCTATAACTCAGACATACAATGACCAATCTGCCCCAAACTTCACATGTTTGATGAGACTCCGAAGCTGAACAGATTGACATGCCCATATTCAGTGATAGTCATAGCGCCACCTATTGGCAACAGGAAGTGAAATATTTTACACTGCGACGAAGTACTCCTAGAAATTTTATGACATCAATGTCTTTTTTGTGGTCAGTCTAATCTAAAGGCCTGTGCGATGTTCAGTTGTGAAGATCTTGAGTTTTCGTTAAAAGGCTTGTTCATGGCGCCGCGACGAAGTTCGATGTCTCGCCATGGGAATAAAAGATGTTATAACTCAGGCATAAAATGTCCAATCTTCCCCAAACTTCACATGTGTGATAAGAGTCCTGGCCTGAACAGATCTGCAGGCCAATATTCCACTGGGTGTGGCAGAATGGCTCTATAGCGCCACCTATACACTTTCAACGGAGTGCGCCTCGAGCTATGTTTCACATACATGTACAAAAATTGGTACACACATGTAACAGTCCAATACCTACAAAAAAGTCTCTTGGTACGAAATCCGGATCCCAACAGGAAGTCGGTTATTTTGAATTTTCCCTTCAAAATTGGTGTTGTTTTTGCCATTTTCAGGGGTTGTACTTAAACAAACTCCTCCTAGAGATTTATTCAGATCAACACCAAACTTGGTCAGTGTAATCTAAAGCCCTTTGCGATAATAAATTGTGAAGAACTTGAGGTTTCATTAAAGGGCGGGTCCATGGCGGCCTGACAAATTTCGATGTTTCGCCATGAAAAAGGAAGTTGCTGTAACTCATACATACAATGTCCAATCTGCCACAAACTTCACATGTTGGATAAGACTCTTGACCTGAACAGATCTACATGCCAATATTCAGTTATAGTCATAGCGCCACCTATTGGCAACAGGAAGTTACATATTTTACACTGCGACAAACTACTCCTAGAAATTTTATGACATCAATGTCTTTTTTGTGGTCAGTCTAATCTAAAGACCTGTGTGATGTTTAGTTGTGAAGATCTTGAGTTTTTGTTAAAAGGTGTGTCCATGGCGCCGTGATGAGGTTCGATGTCTCGCCATGGGAATAAAAGATGTTATAACTCAGGCATAAAATGTCCGATCTTGCCCAAACCTCACATGTTCGACAAAAGTCCTGCCCTGAACACATCTGAAGGCCAATATTCCACTATAATGATAGCGCCACCTGCTGGCAACAGGAAGATTGGCACATATTTGGAATAAACATTGATATATTCTACTTATATTTATGAGTTTAAACGCATATTTCTCACCGTTCACCTATTAACTAAAGCCACTCGCTGCTGGTGAGCCCGGGTGCGAGGGCCCGTTCATCGCTGCTTGCAGCTTTAATTCTTATTATTTTTATTTTTTATGAACCTTCTGGGGGTTTTTGGGGGCCTTAACATAGTCAAAAACTCTTGAAAATTGGCACACACATTGGAACCTGCGGCCATCAGGACGCCGCAGAGGCTGGGACCCGGGCGTGGCACAGGGGCTCTACAGCGCCCCCTGGAACACAGTCAGAAATCTTGAACCATAGCTCACAAATGCTTGCATGGATTTAAATGAAACTCAGTACACTTATAGATCTCATTAAGCCGAACAACTTTTGCGCTCTATGTCATAGGCTCCGCCCAACAGGAAGTCAGCTATTCAGGGCTGTTTAAAAAAAGTATGCTCTGGAATTTGAAATACTCCTCTGAGGTTTTCCATCCGTTCGTCACAAAACTTGGTGAACATGATCTCAAGACATTGAGGATGAAAAATTGCGAGGGGATTTTTGATATCTCGAACGGTTCGTCTGTGGTGAGGCGTTGAAATTAGGGCAAAAAATTAGAAACAGGAAGTGCCTAATAACATCCACATACATTTCCTGAGTTTCATCAAACTTCATCGGTTTGTTCATTGTAATATGTTGCTTGCATATATGTAACTATAAGGTGTCAAAGTTACAGCGCCACCAACTGGCAGCAGGAAGTGTGTCATTTTCAAAATGCTTTGAATTCAGCGTCTTATTTTTACTCGATTTGCTTCAAACTTCAGCAGAATAATGACAAAACATAGCCGATGCAAATCTGTTGTGGGTATACTGATATCTAATATAGTGTTGCCATGGCAACGTGTCAAACTTGAATGTTCTGTTATGGTGATTTTGAGGCAGACAACAAGCTAAGATTTACATTAAACTCAGAACACATATCAGTATTAATGATATCTAGACAATGGCAAAAGCTTTTAAAAGGACGTGAAGGAGGCACGCTATAGCGCCACCTTTTGTCAAAAGTTGGGGGGTTAGTTTTAGCTAAAGACACCAAACTTGGTACATAAATTGTTCTTATCAAGACGGACAATTTTCCAATTCACAGTCATAAGCTACGACCAACAGGAAGTCAGCTATTTTGATTTGAATATGTATTTTTGGGCAAATTCCGATGTGAATTAATGCATACTCCTCACAGGGGAAATGTACTATACACACCAAACTTTGTCTACATGTTGAAAAAACATTGTGGAACTTAAATTGCGAATGGATTTTGGATAGCTTGAACGGTTTTGCCGTGGTGATTTTTTGAAATAACATTAAAAAGGGAAACATTAATTGTCTTGTATTTTTAAATTGCAGCTTCCAAACATTTCAAAACCATTTTTTCATTTAGAGAACATGTGATTCTGAGGAAATATGCATAGTTTCACGACTTTACAACACTGTATGATTAAAAGAAAATTATAAAACTGTCAGACATCTGATCTCACTCTCTGGCATTCTCTCTGTGTGAGGGAAAGGAGGGGGAGGGGTAGGGGTGCTTGAGGGCCTGCCTGACAGAGAGAGAGAGAGAAAGAGAGAGAGAGAGAGAGAGAGAGAGTTAACATCTCTTTAATCGCCAGAAAAAAAAACTGTAATTGTGTATTGTTGATTTTTTTTTCATCATTACAGCTTAAGAAATCTCTCTATCATTTTCTGTCAGTTTTAGGGACGAAAAAAAACCTAATACAATTTGTAGGGCTCAGACAAAATGATTTTATATAATTAGGTTAAGAATTATGTTAATTGCAAAATAAAAAAAGATTTTAAAAATACATACACGGTGACTTGTATATATTTTTTTATTCTGATAATAATTTTAAACTTATTTGATAATGACCTATGACAGACATTCTGTGACGTGACATGACATGACATGACCTGAATTTACACAATCTTGCTGATTTAACAGTAAAACAGTTCAGCTCACAGATAAAGACTAAGCTGTAATGTAGGCAAACATATTTTACAAATGCTTATAGATCAATAAATTCATTAAAAATGCTTTTTCACAAAGTGCATAATAATAATAGTTGATATTCTGATGACATTTTTTTCCAAGCACATTTTACCAAATTCAAATCACATGACTAATACACAATAATCACAATACTATAGATTTGGTATTTCATGATTTATGAGTGATATATATATAATTGCCTCGAAGGCTGGAAGTGAAAAGCTCATATTCAGGAGTGCTGAATTTTTAGGCATGTCTTCTTGTCATGCATTGGTCATTGAGCTCATTGTAGCGATGCTTCAGGTGTTTTAATAGATTTGTTATACATTATACAGGTTCACTGTTTGCAGAGTGTATACAGTATGTGTATGTGGTGCAGACGCAGAAGCGAGAGCATGTTATTGTAACGCAAAAACACATTAAAATAATGCACGAGCATGATTCTCTCCGCTTGCATGCACATTTCCTTTACCTTGTCACAAAACACGTCCTCTGATACATGCTACTTTTGCTCGGAGAACGTGCGCACACTTAAAACCTGTTTCCTCTGCTCAAACTGTGTCATGTGCACTCACAACTCTCTCTATGCTCATGCACTATATTCATTCTTTTCACACCTTTCTACTTCTAACCTTTTCTGTTCACATCTTTTACCATGTGCAGTGTGAATGCTCTGATCCATTAACATGGGCTCTGAAAAAAATATGCATTACAGATAGAGCTTGTGAACCTGGCCTTGCATAGTCATATGAACAGTCTGTCCTGTTCTCGCGCTCCATTTAGGAACGCTTCATTCGGACTGGTTCAGATAGCAACACCAAACGTGCAGTGTGTAATACCTATCATGGCCACCACCAGATGGAGCTATAGGATTACTTTTAAATAATTGTTTTAGAAACTGTATACTGCATTTAAATCATTTATAAAAATCTTTCAAAGTAAAATAATATGTATTTTAAAAAGCTAATGAATTTTACTGGTAATATAGTTTTATATAATAATTTCAGAAATGTTTATAGATCAATAAAAGTATTTTTAAAAATGGTTATAGATCATGAAAAGTGTTTTGCAACAATTTATAATAAGCTCTCTTTGGTTTACATTAGTTAATGCATTAACTAACATGAACTAACAATTAACAATCTATTTTTCAGATCATTTATTAATCTTTTTTTATGTTAGTTATTCCTATCATTAAAAATATTATTGTTTATGTTATTTCACAGTACATAAACTAATCTTAAAATAAAAATGTAATAAAAAAAATAATATTATTAATAATGTATTAAAATATTTTAACTAAGCTTTAATTAACATTTATATAAACACTTATATTGAAAGAGACTGATATGGAAGTAATTTTTACTTTTAAAAACCGCATGTAAGACACAGTTAACAAATCCAGTGAACAGATGAAAGGACAGAACAACAAAGATATATAGTGCCCCCTTTTGGCAACAGAAAGTGTCATATTTTATGCTGCGACAAACTACTCCTAGAATTTTTTTGACTTTTTTGTGCTAAGTCTATCTTGAGTTTTTGTTAAAAGTCGTTTCCATGCCGCCATGACAAAACTGATGTCTCGCCATAGAAAGAGAAGTTGTTGTAACTCAGGCATAAAATATTCGATCTTCCCCAAACATCAAATGTTCGATAAGAGTCTTGGCCTGAACACATCTGAAGGAAAATGTTCCATTATAATGATAGCGCCACCTGCTGGCAAAAGGAAGATTGGCACATATAAATGACCATAAATGGCATATTCCGCTTATATTTACGACTTTAAATGCATATTTCTCGCCGTTCGCCTTTTTTACTAAAGCCGCTTGCTGGCGGTGAGCCCGGGGGCGAGGGCCCGATCATCGCTGCTTGCAGCTTTAATTTATTAGGGCTCAAGCCTGGAGGGCGAGAGCCCTATTGTTTTCCTTAGGATTATTTGTTATTATTATTATTATTATTATTTATTATTATTATTTTTCTTCAAGGTTTCGGGGGCTTTTGGGGCCCTTAACATGCTTAAAAAGTCTTGAAAATTGGCACACACATTGGAACCTGCGGCCATTAGGGCCGGGCAGAGACTGATACACGGGCGTGGCACAGGGGCTCTACAGCGCCCCCTGGAACATGGAGAGCCATATATCATACATACTTGCACGTAGACGTACGAAACTCGGTACACATATAGAACTCATCAATACAAACAACTTTCGTATTGCATATCATAGGCTCCGCCCAACAGGAAGTTGGCTATTTGGGGTTTATTATTCATATTTGTCGTCAAATTTGTGGGGGCTTTTGGGGTCCTTAACATACTCAAAAACTCTTGAAAGTTTGCGCACACTTTGGAATCTGTGGCCTTTAGGAGCCTGCAGAGGCTGGGACACGGGCGTGGCACAGGGGCTCTACAGCCCCCCCTGGAACACAGTCATAAATGTTGATGTATAGCTCACACATACTTACACGTATTAATATGAAACTCAGTACACATATAGATCTCATCGTGCCGAACAACTTGCGTATTGCATGTCATAGGCTCCGCCCAACAGGAAGTCAGCTATTTAGAGTTATGTAAAAAGCGCATGCTCTGGAATTTGAGATACTTGTCATAGGTTTTTTACTCGATTGCCGCCAAACTCGGTCAACATGATCTCAAGACACTGGGGATGAAAAATTGCCAGGGGATTTTTGATATCTCAAACGGTTTGCTCGTGGCGAGGCGTTGAAATTATGGCGAGAAATGAGAAACAGGAAGTGTCTAATACCATCCACATACATTTCCTGATTTTAATCAAACTTCATCAGATTATTCTTTGTATGATGTCGATCGCATATATGTGACTATTAGGAGTCAAAGTTATAGCGCCACCAACTGGCAGCAGGAAGTGTGTCATTTTCAAAATGCTTTGTATTCAGCATCTTATTTTTACTCGATTTGCTTCAAACTTCATCAGAATAATGTTAAAACACAGCCTATATTAATCTGCTAGGGGGATATTGATATCTAAAAATATTGTTGCCGTGGCAACATGTCAAACTTGAATACTTCTCAGGTGATTTTAAGGCATATAACATGCTTAGAATTTCATGAAATTCAGAACACATATCAGTATTTATGATAACTAGACACTGGCAAAAGTTCATAAGAGGGCGTGGAAGAGGCACTCTATAGCGCCACCTTTTGTCAAAAGTGGGGGGGTTAGTTTTAGCTACAGACACCAAACTCGGTACAAAAATTGTTCTTATCAAGACGGACAACTTTCTAATTCACAGTCATCAGCTACGATCAACAGGAAGTCAGCTATTTTGATTTGAATGTGGATTTTTTTTTACATTTAGCTGTGAATTAATGCATACTGCTCAGAGGAGAGTAACACTATACACACCAAACTTTGTCTACATGATGCCAAAACATTTTAAACAACTTAAATTGCCAAAGGATTTTGGATAGCTTGAACGGTTTTGTCGTGGTGATTTTTTTAAATGACAGTAAAAATGGAATTATTAATTGTCCTGCATTTTTAAATTCCAAACACTTCAAAACCTTTTTTCATACAAAAAAAAAGTCATTCTAAGTAAATATGGATAGTTTCACGACTTTACAACACTGTATGGATAACAGAAAATTAAAAAACTGTCAGACATCTCATCTCACTCTGTCCATCTGTTTGAGTATTATGTGCTGAGACTTACATTGTCTGAGAGAAAATGCGCCCCTACAGGTTCAATTCCTTAAAGGGAAATTCGACTGAAAGGGAGGAAACTCTCTTTTAGTTTCATTTTTAAATCGGTTAAAATACAAAATAATACTTGGATTTAATTCACACTGACAAGCTAAACCAACATATATGATTATTACCGGGTCAGGGCTCATTAATAATTGATGTGTGGTCAGTGATACGTGAGAAACACGAGAGATGAATCACCGCTCTGAGCATGAGCGTGTGGAATGACGAGCTCAGAAAAACGAGTTTATTTTTGTTTTATAGCTTTAACAAATAAAATATTAAAGCGATATCACACAATTCACCAATTAGAGCACACCAAGAGCTAAATTCAGATGTTTTTGAACTGTTTGTGTGAAAATGAAATATTCACGGCTGCCTATATGAAATCACCGCCTCCGATCAGCGCTTACAGTGTCACAAGTTCAAAACAAACGAATTTATTCTTGTTTAAGAGCTTTTTCAAATAAAATATTGCCATAAATGCACACAATACACCCATTATAACACAAGAGCTAAATGCAGGTGTTTGTGACCCGTTTAAGTGTGCAGACTACTTGAAAACGCGACTGGCAGAATATCTCTCGAGCTGCAGGATTCTGCCTTTCGTCGTACGAACGAACACATCAAGGACAAGATTATTTCAAAATACATAATAGCTTGGCGAATATAAACGAAAACAGCCACGTGGACATAAACTGTTAAGAATTAAATCTGAAGTGGATCTACTGGATTTGAATATTAAGTGACCGCATATACCAGCTGCTTCTGTCTTCAATTTTAATCTATATAAAAAAATTAAACTCATTCATCTTGGCTGCTTTTTTAATATGTGTACGTATTTATTTATTATTTTGCTCTAACAAGACTTAATCTATATTTAATTAAATCAATTACATTTTATTTTACATTTGATTTGTCCATTTCTGCATCTAAACGCCTAAAAACCTAAAACATGCTCTATTATACTATTGTTAGCAATTTCTTTATCGTCCAATTTATCTGGTGTACACTTTTATTTTCATAATAAACTTGTTTGTTAGATTATACACAGTTACAGTGGTCTATAATAAATATTAACAGGTTTTATTCAAGCTGTTTAGAATGAATGCAGTAGGCTAATTTTTTAAAATGTAAATCCAAAAAAAAAAAAAAAAAAAAAAGTTTAAATAAATAAAAAACATTGGAAAAGAATAACTGTTGTACTTTTTTATACATTTTGTATAATTTTATAGTTTATGCATTATAGTTATAAAAACAAATAAATTTAGCCACTCACATAGAAATCTTAGGCCTTATCCTTTTTTGACAGTTTTAGGGATTTTTAAAAATCCTAAAAAACCTTATTTGTGCTGCAAATAATAATTTCAAATTAATTTGATACTGACCTCTGACATCCTGTGACATGATATTTATTTGAATTTACATAATCTCATGGATGTAACAGTAAATCTGTTCAGCTCACAGATCAAGACTAAGCTGTAATGCAAGCAGAACTTTCACAAATGCTTGTAGGTCAATAAAATCATTACAAAACATTTACAAATCATTTAAGGGATTTGATAACACTGTAAAATAATGTCTAATTTGTTAACATTAGCAAATGCATTGATAACACTTTATAATAACTGCACTCATTAGTAAATAGTCAGTTCATTCTTTATAAAGCCTTGTCCCAATATTAATAGTCAGTAGTAAGCAGTTTATAAATACAGCTATAAATAGCTTGTTCTTGGTTTATAAGCACATTTATTAAAAAGGAGAGTAAAGGGTCAGTTATCTTCCTATGAAAAATAAATAAAATAAAAATAAACAAACAACAACACAGATTGATACAGAACTCAGAAATGTTATTGTGGAATTATGATAAACTCAGCCTGTAAATGAATTAATTCTCCTCTAAGAAGACACAAGTAGTTCACACCAAACTGTTTTAACATGAAGCCATATACTGAAGATGTTAAATTTCAAATGGGTTTAGGATACCTTAAATGGTGTGGCCATAGCGATTTATTAAAGTAACATAAAAAAATACAATAGTTATTTTACTATATCTTTAAAATGTTTAATTCCAACTATTCATAATTTTTTATATACGTAGAAGTCATCATTTGAAGGAAGCACAGTAAGTTTCATAGCTTTATCATTTTCAAGAGCCAGCATAAAATTAAAACTATCATAACTTATAAATCAAGCTGGCAATTCTTAGTACCAATAATGGCCACCAGATGGAGCTATAGGATTACTTTTAAATAATTATTGTAGAAACAAGTATGATTTAAATCATTTATAGAAATCTTTCAAAGAAAAATAATATGAATTTTATGTATTTTACTGATAAAATGACCCTCACTTAATTAGAAAAACAAGCTGAAGTATTGTGAACCGTATATTAAGAATAATTCTTTAGAATTATTAAACAGAAGAGGTGCGAATGAATTTTGGATAGCTTGAATGGTTTGTCGTGGTGATTTCTTTTTTAAATAACAGTAAAAAAGTAACCAGTAAATGTATTTTATTTTTTTAAAGTGCAGCTTATAAATGCTTCAAAAAAATGTACACATAGAAGACAAGTCATTCTGAGGAAATATGCATAGTTTCATGACTATACAACACTATATGGATGATAGAAAATTAAAAAACTATCATACATCTGATGTCACTCTGTCCCTCTGTCACTGTGGGTAATGTGTGTGTGTGTGTGTGTGTGTTAAATGAATTAGGTGTGAAACTATCAGGGAGCATTTAGTCTCCAGCGCCAACATTTTACAGAACTGCCACTTTCCTGGAGTCTCAGAATTACAATGTGCCAGGTTCTGAGAGATCTAAGATTCCAAAAAATGATTGAATTAGAATACCATGAAGTATTGTGAAATACTATATATTAAGTCTTTATATATAGGCTTTATGCACAGATTAGAGTGACTTGTGAAGGACCAGCACCACCTCCTCTTGTCCGATGGTTTGAGGAATATATCTTCCAGAATCCGGGATTAAGATTTAGGAGCTCATTTTTATTCCACCTCCTTTCCTGAAAGTCTGTCTTGCAGAATTGACTAAAAATTAATCTTCACATTAATTCCTAATTATTTTGCAATTCTTTTTGTCAGTTCTTCTTGACCTGTTTTTTTCTTCTTCTTTTCTGACCTCATGACCCAGTCAGCATTTTTTGTACAATGGTCAAGTCTTAACTTATCCATTTCTGTATTGCATGTGTGTTTGATATTTATCATGGGTATTTCATAATTTTCGACTTTACAGTTTGAGTTAAAACTCTTTTTTTAGCGCATTTCATCTGTAAAAGAAAACATGCCTAATAATTCTGCACACATGAATATAAGGAGTTTTTCTCTTCCAGCTTTCCTGGACTATTGTATAGCACTCATAAATGATTAAATGAAAAATAATGGTAGTTATTAAGATTGATATGGTTTGGAATTGGTCAAATGTGCTTGGAAAAAAAATCACAATAAAACAATGTTTTAATGTTTAATTTTGGAATATGAACTGACATTAATGAATGTTATATAAATATTGTTCATATTAACATAATGTTTATAAATGAAATCTTATTGTAAAGTGTTACTAACGTTAAATATACATTGTTCTGTGAATGTGATTTTAAAGTCTAGATGATTCGGATTAACCCTTTATCTGGCGTATCCTTTAAAACCTCACTGCCAGAGGGATATTGTGAATGCATGTGCCCGCTGGGCACAGTTTACCTGATGCCACCGGGGTGGCGATGGCATTGGTGGCTTGAGCCCGCCATCGCTGCTTGCAGCTATATTTATTATTATTTTTTTATTTTTTATTTTTATTTTTTTCTAACGTTACGGGGGCTTTTGGGGCCCTTAACATGCTTAAAAAGTCTTGAAAATTGGCACACACATTGGAACCTGCGGCCATTAGGGCCGGGCAGAGACTGATACACGGGCGTGGCACAGGGGCTCTACAGCGCCCCCTGGAAAATGGAGGGCCATATATCATACATACTTGTACGTAGACGTACGAAACTCGGTACACATATAGAACTCATCAATACAAACAACTTTCGTATTGCATATCATAGGCTCCGCCCAACAGGAAGTTGGCTATTTAGGGTTTATTATTCATATTTGTCGTCAAAGTTGTGGGGGCTTTTGGAGTCCTTAACATACTCAAAAACTCTTGAAAATTTGCACACACCTTTGGATCTGTGGCCTTTAGGAGCCTGCTGAGGTTGGGACCCGGGCGTGGCACAGGGTCTCTACGGCGCCCCCTGGAACACAGTCATAAATATTGATGTATAGCTCACACATACTTGCACGTATTAATATGAAACTCAGTACACATATAGATCTCATCGTGCCGAACAACTTGCGTATTGCATGTCATAGGCTCCGCCCAACAGGAAGTCAGCTATTTAGAGTTATGTAAAAAGCGCATGCTCTGGAATTTGATATACTTGTCATAGGTTTTTTACTCAATTGCCACCAAACTCGGTCAACATGATCTCAAGACATTGGGGATGAAAAATTGCCAGGGGATTTCTGATATCTCGAACGGTTTGCTCGTAGCGAGGCGTTGAATTTATGGCGAGAATTGAGAAACAGGAAGTGTCTAATACCATCCACATTCATTTCCTAATTTTAATCAAACTTCATCAGATTATTCATTGTATGATGTCGATCGCATATATGTGACTATTAGGAGTCAAAGTTATAGCACCACCAACTGGCAGCAGGAAGTGTGTCATTTTCAAAATGCTTTGAATTCAGCATCTTATTTTTACTCGATTTGCTTCAAACTTCATCAGAATAATGTTAAAACACAGCCGATATAAATCTGCTGGGGGGATATTGATATCTAAAAATATTGTTGCCGTGGCAACATGTCAAACTGGAATACTTCTCAGGTGATTTTGAGGCATATAACATGCTTAGAATTTCATCAAACTCAGAACACATATCAGTATTAGTGACAGCTAGACACTGGCAAAAGTTCATAAGAGGGCGTGGAAGAGGCACTCTATAGCGCCACCTTTTGTCAAAAGTGAGGGGGTTAGTTTTAGCTACAAACACCAAACTCAGTACAAAAATTGTTCTTATCAAGACGGACAAGTTTCTAATTCACAGTCATCAGCTACGACCAACAGGAAGTCGGCTATTTTGATTTGAATGTGGATTGTTTTTTACATTTAGCTGTGAATTAATGCATACTGCTCAGAGGAGAGTAACACTATACACACCAAACTTGGTCTACTTGTTGAAAAAACATTGAGGAACTTAAATTGTGAATGGGTTTTGGATAGCTTGGATGGTTTTGTCGTGGTGATTTTTTTAAATGACAATAAAGATGGAATTATTAATTTTCCTGCATTTTTAAATTCCAAACACTTCAAAACCTTTTTTCATACAGAAAAAAAGTTATTCTGAGTAAATATGCATAGTTTCATGACTTTACAACACTGTATGGATAACAGAAAATTAAAAAACTGTCAGACATCTCATATCACTCTGTCCATCTGTTTGAGTGTGTGTGCTTAGACTTCCATTGTCTGAGAGAAATAGCGCCCCTACAGGTGCAGTTACCGGACTAAAAAAGGGAGGAGACTGTCTTTTGGTTTCACTTTTAAATCGGTTAAAATACAAATAAATACTTGGATTTAATTCACACTGACAAGCTAAACCAACATATATGATTATTATCAGGTCAGGGCTCATTAATAATTGATGTGTGGTCAGTGATACGTGAGAAACACGAGAGATGAATCACCGCTCTGAGCAGGAGCGTGTGGAATGATGAGCTCAGAAAAAACGAGTTTATTCTTGTTTTATAGCTATTAAAAATAAAGTATTGCAGCGACTGGCAGAATAACATATATCTCTCGAGCTGCAGGATTCTGCCTTTCGTCGTAAGAACGAACACATCACGGACAAGATTATTTCAAAATACATAATAGCTTGGCTAATATAAACGAAAACAGCCAAGTGAACATAAACTGTTGAGTATTAAGTCTGAAGTGGATCTACTGGATTTTAATATTAAGTGACGGCAATATACCAGCTGCTTCTGTCTTCAATTTTAATCTATATAAAAAATTAAACTCATTCATCTTGGCTGCTTTTTTAATGTGTGTACGTATTTATTTATTATTTTGCTCTAACAAGACTTAATCTATATTTAATTAAATCAATTACATTTTATTTTACATTTGATTTGTCCAATTCTGCATCTAAACGCCTAAAAACCTAAAACATGCTCTATTATACTATTGTTAGCATTTTCTTTATCGTCCAATTTATCTGGTGTACACGCTTTTATTTTCATAATAAACTTGTTTGTTAGATTATACACAGTTATAGTGGTCTATAATAAATATTGACAGGTTTTATTCAAGCTGTTTAGAATGATTGCCGTAGGCAAATTTTAAAAAATGTAAATCCAAAAAAAAAAAAAAAAAATTTAATAAATAAAAAACATTGGAAAAGAATAACTTGTACTTTTTTATACATTTTGTATAGTTTCATAGTTTATGCATTATAGTTATAAAACAAACAAATGTAGCCACTCACATAGAAATCTTAGGCCTTATCCTTTTCTGACAGTTTTAGGGAATTTTAAAAATCCTAAAAAACCTTATTTGTGCTGCAAATAATAATTTCAAACTAATTTGATACTGACCTCTGACATCCTGTGACATGATATTTATTTGAATTTACATAATCTCATGGATGTAACAGTAAATCTGTTCACCTCACAGATCAAGACTAAGCTGTAATGCAAGCAGAACTTTCACAAATGCTTGTAGGTCAATAAAATCATTACAAAACACTTACAAATCATTTAAGGGATTTGATAACACTGTAAAATAATGTCTAATTTGTTAACATTAGCAAATGCATTGATAACACTTTATAATAACTGCACTCATTAGTAAATAGTCAGTTCATGCTTCATAAAGCCTTGTCCCAATATTAATAGTCAGTAGTAAGCAGTTTATAAATACAGCTATAAATAGCTCATTTATTAAAAAGGAGAGTAAAGGGTCAGTTATCTTCCTATGAAAAATAATAAAAATAAAAATAAACAAACAACAACACTGATTGATACAGAACTCAGAAATGTTATTGTGGATTTATGATAAACTCAGCCTGTTAAATGAATTCATTCTCCTCCAAGAAGACACAAGTAGTTCACACAAAACTTTTTTAACATGAAGCCATATACTGAAGATGTTAAATTGCGAATGGGTTTAGGATACCTTAAATGGTGTGGCCATAGAGCTTTATTAAAGTAACATAAAAAAATACAATAGTTATTTTACTATATCTTTAAAAATTTTAATTCCAACTCTTCATAATTTTTTATGTACCTAGAAGTCATCATTTGAAGGAAGCACAGTAAGTTTCATAGCTTTATCATTTCAAGAGCCAGCATAAAATTAAAACTATCATAACATATAAATCAAGCTTGCAATTCTTAGTACCAATAATGGCCACCAGATGGAGCTATATGATCACTTTTAAATAATTATTGTAGAAACAAGTATGATTTAAATCAATTTTATAGAAATCTTTCAAAGAAAAATAATATGATTTTTATGTATTTTTACTGATTAAAAATGACCTCACTTTATTAGAATAACAAGCTGAAGTATTGTGAACTGATTAATATTAAGAATAATTCTTATAGGCTTTATGGACAG
>NW_020528029.1:25000-26128 GCF_003368295.1 Carassius auratus | reverse complement strand
GGCTGAGCTGAAATTGGGAGCGGAGTGGCTCCCATAGAGGCCTATTCAACGGTGGTTAAAAAGTCAGTGTGTCATGAAATTGCCCTTGTAATATGAATTGCTTTCATCAGCAACTGGGGTGTGTTTCGACATGAGTATGCTTGTGTACAGTCTAAATATATTTAACATCAGTGCAATCAGAGAAATAAGCATGGAAATCTGAATTCATAATGGATAATTTGTTGGAAGTTGTGGTTTGTGAAACACTGAATGTAAACCGCTGATACGTGGGGTTAGTATGTTGTGAGGCTTGTTGTCACACTGGAATGTTACTAATGAGGTTACACCTTTTTCTGCTTTTTTCCAGCTCTCTTGTCAATGGCTGACTAAACAAGCACACATGACTTTTAAAAGTTTCTCACCTTAAAAACAACTCACTTGTAGGCTACCATTTCTTTAGGACTTATCATGGATTGAATTTATCTTTCTCTCTGATTTGATTTATTGGCTGTCCGCTGGTTTTATCAGCTTGGTGCTAATCATCTCAAAGGTCGATGTTTTGACACAGGCTGATTCTGCTGAATTAGCCGTGAAGGAGGGTGGTGGGCAAGTTAAAGGGCCGAACCTATGAGTAAACTACTTTACAAGTTAGTACTTCAAACCTTTTGTTTTAAGAACTAAGCATTTCTTACTCATCTCATTGATTTTGACAGGATCATAACACAGAACTATTGTGGTGAGATCAATAACTGACAGTCTAATAAAACTGTTGTTTAAGTTAACATCCTCTATTGGCATATCGACACATTGGCATGTGTTTAGTTGTAAAGACTTCTTGACCTGCAATTACAGTGAAGTGAGTATAAGAGGTCTGAAGGGTTGAGGGACCAAACACCACACAAAGTCTGGAAAGAACATTTAAAACCTCTGAAAATACCACAGGATTGATCAATAGGATTCATTTCTTGTGTGGACTCAAGCGGTCATTGAACACACACAGCTACACTGTACAGAAAAAGAAATTCCTTTTTTTTTTCTTTTGTACTGGTGATCTGATCTAGAGAACATGTAACATAAAAAAAAAAATAATGTCAAAAGAACCACAGCACAAAAAATTATTGCAGGGAATCTAAGAAGGTGGTCATTTGC
>NW_020528029.1:0-20000 GCF_003368295.1 Carassius auratus | reverse complement strand
ACCGACCCGTTCGCCTGAGAGTGTGAGTGACTGTGGTGGTGGTTGATGCCGTTGAGAGAAGACATGATGCCCGCCCCATGGCCCCCTAAACCCCGCGCCAGGTGCTCTTCTCCCCGACCGAGCATCACAGCATGGGACTCGAAGCCTCCCCGTGGAAATCATCTTATCGTTCCCCAGGTGAGTCGGACCGTACGCGTTCAGAGTCTGTTGAAGTTGTGCAAAGACCCAAGGCCGTTGGAAAGAGGCGATAAAGGTTGTCCCATCCCGGACAAGTCTTTGGAGTAGTGGCCGTATAGGTTGCTCATGGACGCGAGGCCCCGGTCATCTCGCATCAGCGTGAAGCTGCCGCTGACGTTCCCGGCGGCGAGACGCTGGTGCGCGGGGTGGTGATGAGCGTGAGGGTGCGGGTGGTGGTGAAATTTCTCTGAGACGTTGGATATGGGAGGCAATGGTGCTGCAGCGGCGTCAGGGTCGTGTAAGTGCTGCTCAGACTCATGCTCGAATCGCACGACATAGTCATCGCTTGATGGAGAGGACCGGACAGCGAATGGTCCGTGCGATACTCCCCGGCCCCGTCCAGTATCGAGGCCATGCTGGACACCATCGCTGACCTCCCGTGCGATGACACCAAGTTCCTATGTGTCGCTGACTGTCGCGCGTGAGGAGAGTTCATCAAGTCCCCCGTTTGATGGGAGTGTGGCACGCCGTGCAGATTCCCAATGTTTTCCATTGTAAGTTCCATTGTTGAAAGACACTGTTTTTCCCTCTGTCTCTCTCTCTTTCCTTTCTCTCTCACACTCTCCTTTCCAATAAATTTTAAACGATCTCAAAGCCGCGCGCCATTGATCCCCGAGATCTTCAGTGTTAGTCAATCCAGCATTTCACCACGCACATGTACGTACGCCTGGTGTCTAAACGCTTGTATCTGTCGCTGTGGCGCGCGTCTTACTACTGACAGTCGAAGCTGACCGAGTGAGAGTGTTTGCCTCGTGACCGCGCAAATATATTAAGATGTGCTGTGCCTGTTTGCACGGGTGCGCGCACCGCACAGAATAAAGGTTCTTCGGTGATTCCTACAGGTTCAGCAAATAGCCTATTCTTTCTATTCAGAAAAAAATGCTTATTTATGGATTTTGGGGTAATTTTATAAATAAATACATTTATATATCTATAAATGTTTCATTATACAAGTTCTTCAGCCTATTGGTTTTCTGGTGTGTTTCAAGCAGGCTATAGTTGTTTTCTAAAGAATAAAAATATCCTAGTGAAACTTCATCAACATGTAAAAGCCTTTTTAAAGGCTGTGCACTCACTCTGCTTCACACTAGGGCTGACGTCACCAATACTTCTAATATTGGTGATTCACTTCTCACAATTCGTCCCTCTGCTGTAGTTAAGAGGCTGAATTCGAGTCTTTTACTTTCATGGGGTGACACCTGCACACTTGGACACTAGTGTTATTGTGAATTATTGGGGATTCCTTTATGGACATGATTCATCGGTTTCTCCTGATAAAGTTGCTTAACTTGGCGCCAGCGCGCGACATCTTAATGGTTAAATATTAATGGATTTCCCAAACCCAAAGTAGATAAGATAGTCAAATTCCTTTTGGACGACATGACATCACATGGGGTTAATCATATCATGTGTGTTAAACGTTTGAAAGTTTCACAAATGTAATTATCTGAACAAATAGCTATTTGCAGTTTTATTAGTCTTTATGTTGTGGCAGAAACGTATGTGATTTAATTATCGGCACCTTGAATAGCAGAAACAAAATGAACTTATAAAAACAGAAAGAAAAAAAAGGAAAAGGTCAGATTTCATATTCACTCAAGTTTAGGCTGCATACACTTCCATTAGACAAGTTTTGAGGAGATATTTCTGTTACCATGATGCTGCATGGATTTGGACAACATGGAAATGTATCACATTCCTTTTTTTACTTAGTTGTTCCATTTACATACAGGCCTAGCTTTGTGATTCACTAGACTTGAGCATGTATGTCTTTTCAGCCATTTAAATACTATAGGCCTGTTCCGTTTATAAAAACACATTCGGTTACTGCAAAAGTCGTGGGCTTTTGAAAATATACAGCCTATATATTTAATTGTTTCTTATTTTCGATATAATAGTTAACACTGCTAAAATTAATTTGATTAAATGGATACGACAATGCTTAGTTGTTATTGTTTTCCCCCCGACGATAACTTCCGGTTTACGCCTGTGATTAAATGCACTCAGTCATAGATCAATAAATTGATTATTCAAAATGGATTGGGCAATAAATGTAATATACGCCTATTTTCTCCCTCTCTTTCTTTCTCTCTCTAAGAATGGACTCGCAAAAGGAGAATCCCTATTGTCATTGACTATCATAGCATCACTCATTTATTTGACCATATTTATTGGCACCAATAAATAAAACGGAAGAAAAACATCGATATAGGCCTATTTTCGGTCGAATTCCATTGAATCTTATCGCTGGTTGAGGAACAGCAAAATAGTTATATGTGTGTGTATACTAGAACCAAAACAACACTGCAACTAAATAAATGACTTTTATTAGTTTAACTTAGCTTAACTTCACTAGCTTCATTGCAAATATCCAGATAGACTGCTGTTTTATTATTGATCCTTGCAATCAGTGTTATTTAAAATAAATTTGGCCTCTCACAAATGCTGCAGCCTTGCAGATTTTTACTCATGATGCCTTCGTTATTTCTATTCTCATAAACTTAGAATGTGCTTTTATGTAAGCAGCTAGTTGGTATCTGACCATATGCAACATAATCCTTAATTTCAATGTTCATTGCATGCTATTTTTGGAGGCTATATTAATTCCAAACATCTAAATTAACTCAAGGGTCAATGATAGTATGGTATGTGGTGCCCGTTCATAGGCCTGCACGACAAAAAGGGTTCAGATATTTCTGGCTCATATATCAGGACACAACCACAATTGATTATTGCATTGATTTGTTCCTTGCTATTTACAAAATCATGCTCTGCTATGACAACATAATTGAATGCGGTTTAATGTAGAGATGAACGGTAACAGCTGATGCGTTTCCTAGTAAAAACATCGTACAGTCAGTATTATAATAAGTTTCCTGTATATCGTTACATTTAAGATACTGACAAAGTATACAATAGCCTATGGTATAAGCATAAGGTAAAAAAGGCTGTAATAATAAAGTTAGGAAAAAACGTCTATTTGGGGTTATCAGATTTAATTATACAAACGTGCCATACACATGGTGAGTGAGATTGAGCTACTTTTGATCATTTGATTCAAACTTTTTTCTTTATAAATATAAGGGGGAAAAGTATTTCAGTGATATTTCAGTAAGTGGACTATTTAAACTGTAAAAATGGTTTGACCAAATGCTGCACCTAGAAACACATTTGCCTTTGTTTTAAAATTACACGTTTTTATACTGTTTTTCTAATTGTAATTATTTGTGTGGGACTGCGTAGGTTGAGAGGTTGCTCATACTGCATATTTAAAATCTACCCAACAGATATGTAATTCTTTAGGGGATAAAGTTTTGCACTACTCTATAATAACAGTGTTTTGATTTTCTGAATAATGTCTAGGAGCCTATAATGTAACATTGTACTTGCTGCATAAATTATTAGAGAGCAGACCCTGATTTAATTTTCGCTCGAATATTCAAATGAGCTAGACGTACCCTGTGGCTCACATAGTATGAAATATTAAAGCTGTCGATATCCAAATAGAGACTAGGAAAAGCCATAGAGACTCAATATTTTATTTTGCATTTCTAAGGGTGTGAGTCTACAAACACAATTGCTTAATAATAAGTGTGTCCACTGGTTGCATTATAATGATGCATCTGTACATTTCATATCATAAAATCAACAAAAGCAATTTACACATTACATTTATGATGGAAAATTTGGTCAGAAATAAACTCTTGAAAATTACTTATCACGGCCATAATGGCAAATTATTGTTGATATTATTTTAAATTGCAGTAAGCCTTCCAATAATCATGACTATTTTTTTTTTTTAATCGAATGACACCTATATTCAAAGAGCACACTTAACAAATAAAAGTACAACAGAAATGTTTACTCTCCGAACTTCAAACGAACACTTTATTTTTTTTCTGGAAGTTTTTTATTTATTTATTTATTTTATAATAAATTTCTTTAAATGAATTATGTGTATTGAATCAATTTATTTCCTTAAGTTTTGCATTTCAAACCTGTCATTCGATTGGGAAGCTGTTCATTTAATAGTGTGTACTGCTGATTAAATGGCTTCTGTTTAGTGTGCTTTAAAAGGTTTAGGTAATCTTTCTATGGGTTTGATCAGTTTCTATCACAAAGTGTGACAAAGATAGACTCAAATTTGCTTGACTGCATTATTATTATCACTTAGCTGATCGATCACACCCTAAAGTAAATTTACTTATTGAATCGGTTTATTGGCAGAATTCAAGCAGTCCTGCTGAAACTGACCACTGCAGCATGGAGTTAGGTGAGACTTGAAATTTAGTTTCTTATCTTAAAAAATAATTGACGTTTTGATAGAATCATCGTTGAGGAAACACTTTTATTACCTTAATACTTAAAACATGGAGCACAAAAGTAGAACTCAATGACAAAATATTTAGTTGCAATGTCGTTTTAACTTAAATTATAAACAAGTTCTTTGGAACGTCATATTTTCTTGTAGTTTTATTTATTCTTAAAAAGATTATAATTTCTGTCCGAACAACTATTGCATACGATATAGATATCACATATCTCTTGACACGATATATTCAGAAGCTGAATATATCGAATACATTATTTCAAATAAAAAAAAAACTATAGATTCTGCAGAATATATTAATAATTAGCTGTTTAGATAGGCTATATGAAAGTTCTTGTTGTTTGAAATATATAGATTTCTATGTCTTTAAACCACCAAAAGAAATGTTTTTGTAAAGAATTATAAATGAACATTTTTAAACGAACGTTAAATACATTCTGCGGTAAGATGAGTCTGTGAAGTCTCTCTTGCGATGATAAGAATATCCTCTTCTCAGACTGAGCCCTGCTCTGCACGTGGAACGGATTTTCAGTGTGTTCCGTGTATTTAGAGACCTGTGTATTTGATAATGCTCTGAGAAAGAGGGCATGTGATCTATGGCTCTGGTCTCTGATCGATATATCCGCATTCTGATCGATTAGTATGGCAGAAATCTCAGGGACCCATATAAAGATTTCCATCAGAAAAACACTCCATTTCAGCCAAACGCGGCATTTAAAACTGTTTGTTTATTA
The DNA here is from genome assembly GCF_003368295.1 of Carassius auratus. Lineage (NCBI taxonomy): Eukaryota > Metazoa > Chordata > Actinopteri > Cypriniformes > Cyprinidae > Carassius > Carassius auratus. The sequence goes on along the minus strand of NW_020528029.1, from coordinate 14,699 downwards.
AACTTATATAGGCTATTTTAATCCACATTTTAGAAATGTGCTTTCTTTAACTATGTTTGTAATCATTTAAATAATGAATAATAAATATACTAAATAGTTTAGTTTAGAGTATTTATAAAAACATTATTTATAGGCTATCTTACGTTTTGCTTTTACTGAGTTTCAGCTCCGAAAAGTCTGTTGTGGGCCAAATCCTCATCATAAGATCACTATTATAAGACTTCACGCACTCTTATTTTTTTGAATAAAATAGGTCACTTTACACTCACTTTGTGTTTTCCATATTAACAGAAATAAACTATTATTATTTTGTTATTGTTTTATTTCGCTTGTTCTTTTCCCATTAATATGGCTAAATTATTTTAATATATCATATATAGGCTAGCTGCACACTGAATAATACAGATTCTAAAACACCCATGTCTTTGCTTTCTCAGTCTCACGGATAGCCAGCATCATTTAAATATGATCGATTTGCCTATCGATTATTGTAGGCTGTTTCACAGATGTCATATACTTTCCTTTTTTATCTGACCTCTAATTTTTCCGAATGAAAACTATTTTTTTACATTGTCCTAAGTCTGTAAACGCTGCAAGAAAAAAAGTAGTTCATATGCAACAAGTCTTTATGGTTGCACTGTATATTAATATTTAGGCTATATTTTATTTCCAGTAATTTTTCAGGTTTGCCACAGTAAGGTGTGTTGACAAATAATGTAATGTAATTTTGTATTAGACTTTTGCAACTGCTAAGGCCATGAAAAGAAACATCTTCAAGCGCAATTTATCTAATTTGATGGACGGTTGTAGCTCACTGAGTAAATGTCGACAATCCACAACACCACGCAATGGTGTCAAACACCTCAGCTCACTGCTTTTCACCTTAGTAGGTCTGTTTTAGTAACGATGAACTCTTCAACCAGAATTAATAATTAAGAAATTATAATTTTTATTGGCTATCATCAGTAATCGATCTTTAAAGTTAAATTAATTGAAACTGATAACCGCGATTGAAAATGTTTTAGTATTGATTGTTTATTAATATTTCACTTCTTGTCTGCACTTAAGATTTAAAATTACATTTTGCAGTCTCCATGCACCTGTTTGCGTTAGAAATGTAGGTAGTCTAACTTTGAAACAAGCTTGCTTGAACTATTTCATAATTTATAAATAAATATCCAAATTGAATTTCGGATCAACAAAAGCCGTAGGCCTATATATAAACAAAAACAACACGTAGGCCTATATAGTTTTGTGGTTTTAAAATAATCCTATTCAATTATGCAAAGTCAACATACTGTATGTGTTGTGAATTGTTTTCATTTATAGCATGTAATAGCTATATTACTGCTGGTAGAGCAGTGAGTTTACAGTCATCAATATATGTGTAGCTACGTGTGTGTATGCGCGCACCTTCGGCTTTCAGTACAAGGCTTTAGAGAGAAATAGAGAGGGAAAAAACATTCCCAGCCTCCACAGCCGAGAAAGCACCGGTTGCTAGGCGACAGGCGAAGAAGAGATGGATTGAAAAGGCATACTCGATCAATTCCGGTGAGAGTGAGGGGGGAAAGGAGAAAGGAGAGAGTGACCCAGAGAAAGAGAGGGGGAGAAAGCAATTGCGGCCAAATTCATACTGCAATCTTTAAGCTGTCTCCGTACTCCGTTAGCTACCTGCCGCCGCTAAAAACATTTACCGCCTCCATTTTCTGACTGACCTTAAAACTGTCCGTGCACCTGCCTCGAATAGGTTCCAACTGAGTTTTTTTTTTTTTTTTTTTTACGTGCAATTCACAATTCTCATCCCGATTGGTCAGGTCCACACAGATGCCCGCTCCACCCCGCCGCACGCGCGCACGCGCTCACACCCGCAGTGTGTCTGCACAGAGCAGTGTTGAGTGTATCGACTCTGTATTGATCCTTCCACTCACCTCCCTGCAGTCAGCTCTTGTCCTACATAGCAGGGCCTGTCTGATTTCTCCATTAATGGCCCTTATCCAGCGCCAATCTTTATTTAAACTGAAAAGTAGGAATCAGCACCCTCCACCCCTACCCGTTGTCCAGTCTTTTTCTTTCTTTCTTTCTTTCTTTCTTTCTTTCTTTCTTTCTTTCTTTCTTTCTTATTGCTTTTTTTGCGTTTTAGATTGCTCTAAATGTTTTTTTTTCCGGCGGTTGCATTGAAATAGTTAAGGTCGAAGCGGTTTGCATGAGTTGAGTTTGAGTTGAAAAGCGATGACTTTCCTTATCCTTATCTTCCTCATGCAGAAACAAGCCATAAGCAATAAGACACTGGTTTCTATCTGTCCTGGCACACACAATTGGGATTAATTGATCTCCTAATACCGCAGATAAATCAATGTCTTCACCCACTCCCTTTATTTGTCCAATCATAGCAGGTGTCATTGGATCAACGGACCTCTTTAGCCAATAGGAGGTGGACTGAGCGCTGATTGACAGCGCTCAACGTTGGAAGTAATCAATCAAATTGGCATTGGCAAGGGAGTTATACACTCTAAAAAATAATGGTTCTTCAGCGGTTCTTCAGGGGTTCTTTGTGGTGGATATGGTGCTATATAGCACCACTACCATTTAAAGAACCTGTTAAGCCCAGTTTGGTTCTTCAGCGGTTCTTCAGCGGTTCTTTGCGGTGGATATGGTGCTATATGGCACCACTGCCATGCAAATAACCTGTTAAGCCCCTAATTCTTAGTGATATTAGTTCTCTAATATCCTAAGTGTCTTAGCTTTAGTTGGTGATAGGATTAGAAAAATTACATTAAAATACTGTGATTTTCCTGAACACAAGGCACATATCAAAGGCCTCCACACAAGACTTTTTGACCACAGAAATTTTTTTGGTATGGATGTGAAGTCAGATATATACCGAAATTATGTCACAAACTTCAATAAAAACGTATATTCATATTCATCAATGCTTTTTGTTTGTGTAGGTATAGGCCTCAAATAATTAGCCTAAAATAAGTGAGAAGTTATGTTTAAAAACGTGTTTCAATTTCTACTTACAAAATGTGAAAATGTGTCAAGAATTTTTTAAGTTCAATAAAAAAAACTATATATTTTTTTTCCATAAATATATGTTATATATATAAAACATTTAAATTAAATTAACAAATATATTATATAATATATTATATATTTTTATTATTATTATATATATATATATATATAACATTTAAATTAAATTAACAAATATATTGTATGCGCCGAATAGCGTGCACTGTGCAGTTCAGGTGCACGTGAGCGAGGGCGAGCGCCGCATTCCTCAAAGAACACTCTAGAAAAACCGTTGGACTCGACGTCAATCAAATCCAGGACGACGACGACGAACACATTTCTAAAAAGAGACGGAAGATATCTTTCGAGGTGAGTGTCATAGCGCATACTGCGAGTGAAATATACAATAAACGTTAAGTTACTTGTCAGGGGAAACTTTTCATTGTATTTTGCAAAAGTTTTACCGTGTTTTGTGACATTAATGCTAAGATTAGTATCAGTCTACTGTTAGTTGACTGAGGAGCCTGACCAACCGTGTTGGCTAATAAATATGTTGTTTCACAAACACTGAACTGTATGTTAAGTTAAGTAACTTAAGTGTAAGTTAACTGGGGTCGTTCTTTTCTTGACTTTCTCCAGATATAAAGTTATAACACTACCGTTTAATATCTTTTCAAATCACTAATAGCGAAAAGTGGCGGGCTGTATCGCTAGCTGCATCGTTACCATGGATACTGTGTAGTCTTGTAACGTTAGTGTCTCGCCTGATAGTGTAGAGTCCATTTAAAGGATTAAGTTAGTTCACCTCAAAATGAAAATGTCCTGATAATTTACTAACCCCTATGTCATTCAAGATATCCATGTCTTTATTTCTTCAGTGGAAAACAAATAAAAATTTTTGAGGGATACACATTCAGACTTTATTGGCAACCAACTATCAAAATGTTCAAATAAGGTTCAAATGTCCGTGTCCAATCATAAAATACTGTCAACATGCTTACATTTTTTAATTATTAATGTTTGTCATTACTGGGCTGCTGTAGATGGGTAATAGGCTTACATTCATCCTAGTGTTTTAATTTGTTTGTTTTGTTATTTTGTGTCTTTCTTCAGGTTATGACAGACTTCACAGGTTGGACTTCTGTCCAAGTTTGCCAGTGGTTGAAAGATATTGACTTGGGGGAATTCTGTGAAACTTTTGAGGGTGAGCTTCAAGTATTCTGTGATCAATGCACCAGTGCCCTAACTGCCATGTAAGAACAGTCTCTTACAACAAATACCTCAAACACCTGCAGTATTTCCATGAGAATGAGCCACATTTCTTTGTTGTATGTGGCCACGATGGGTGCCAAAAAAGGTACAAAAGAGTAAGTTCTTTACGTGTCCATGTTTTTCGGAATCATAAAATCGTGAGAGACGCAGAGAATTCAGAGAACAATCAGGAGATTCCAGGCACCTCACCTACTTTTAATGATTTCGAGGAAACTTTTGATTCTGAAGAACCAAATATCTCTTTTTCTGAAAAAATATGTGGTTTCAGATCACTAATTGAGAGACATTTTGCATTGTTTTGTTTAAAACTTCAAGAAAAGCACATCCTCCCAAAAACTGTTCGGCATACTGTTACTCATGAAGTGAAAATACTCATTGAACTTTTTAATGAACAGTCCCAGGACCTTCTTAAGTTCTGTTTAGAAGAAACAAATATCATTAAAGCTGCAAGCAGCGATGAACGGGCCCTCGCACCCGGGCTCACCGGCAGCGAGTGGCTTTAGTTAATAGGTGAACGGTGAGAAATATGCGTTTAAACTCATAAATATAAGTAGAATATATCAATGTTTATTCCATATATGTGCCAATCTTCCTGTTGCCAGCAGGTGGCGCTATCATTATAATGGAATATTGGCCTTCAGATGTGTTCAGGGCAGGACTTTTATCGAACATGTGAGGTTTGGGGAGGATTGGACATTTTATGCCTGAGTTACAACAACATCCTATTTCATGGCGAAACAATGAAATTTGTCAGGCCGCCATGGACACGCCCTTTAACAAAACCTCAAGATCTTCGCAATTTAAGATCGCAAAAGGCTTTATATTACACTGACCAAGTTTGGTGTTGATCTGAATAAATATCTAGGAGGAGTTCGTTAAAGTACAACCCCTGAAAATGGCCAAAACAACACTAATTTTGCAGAGAATATTCCAAATAACTGACTTCCTGTTGGGATTCGGACTTCGTACCAAGAGACTTTTTCATAGATATTGGTGTGTTACATATGTGTACCGATTTTTGTACATGTACGTGAAACATAGCTCAAGGCGCACTCCGTTTAAAGTGTAAACGCACTCCGTTGAAAGTGTATAGGTGGCGCTATTGAGCCATTTTGCCACACTCGATGGAATATTGGCCTTCAGATCTGTCCAGGCCAGGACCCTTATCACACAAGTGAAGTTTGGGCAAGATCGGACATTTTATGCCTGAGTTATAACATCTTTTATTCCCATGGCGAGACATTGAACTTCATCACGGCGCCATGGACACACCTTTTAACAAAAACTCAAGATCTTCACAACTAAACATCACACAGGTCTTTAGATTAGACTGACCACAAAAAAGACATTGATGTCATAAAATTTCTAGGAGTAGTATGTCGCAGTGTAAAATATGTAACTTCCTGTTGCCAATAGGTGGCGCTATGACTATAACTGAATATTGGCATGTAGATCTGTTCAGGTCAAGAGTCTTATCCAACATGTGAAGTTTGGGGCAGATTGGACATTGTATGTCTGAGTTACAGCAACTTCCTTTTTCATGGCGAAACATCGAAATTTGTCAGGCCGCCATGGACCCGCCCTTTAACGAAACCTCAAGTCCTTCGCAATTTATTATCGCAAAGGGCTTTAGATTACACTGACCAAGTTTGGTGTTGATCTGAATAAATCTCTAGGAGGAGTTCGTTAAAGTACAACCCCTGAAAATGGCAAAAACAACAGCAATTTTGAAGGGAAAATTCAAAATAACCGACTTCCTGTTGGGATCCGGATTTCGTACCAAGAGACTTTTTTGTAGGTATTGGAGTGTTACATGTGTGTACCAATTTTTGTACATGTACGTGAAACATAGCTCGAGGCGCACTCCGTTGAAAGTGTATAGGTGGCGCTATAGAGCCATTCTGCCACACCCGGTGGAATATTGGCCTGAAGATCTGTTCAGGCCAGGACTCTTATCACACATGTGAAGTTTGGGGAAGATCGGACATCTTATGCCTGAGTTATAACATCTTTTATTCGCATGGCGAGACATCGAACTTCGTCGCGGCGCCATGAACAAGCCTTTTAACGAAAACTCAAGATCTTCACAACTGAACATCGCACAGGCCTTTAGATTAGACTGACCACAAAAAAGACATTGATGTCATAAAATTTCTAGGAGTAGTTCGTCGCAGCGTAAAATATGTCACTTCCTGTTGCCAATAGGTGGCGCTATGACTATAACTGAATATGGGCATGTCAATCTGTTCAGGTTCGGAGTCTCATCAAACATGTGAAGTTTGGGGCAGATTGGTCATTGTATGTGTGAGTTATAGCAACTTCATTTTTCATGGCGAATCATCGAAATTCGCCAGGCCGCCACGGACACGCCCTTCAACGAAAAGTCAGGATCTTCGCAATTTAACATCGCAAAGGCCTTTAGATTAGGCATACCAAATTTGGTGTTGATTTGAAGAACTCTCTAGGAGGAGTTCGTTAAAATACAACACATGGAAATGACCAAAATTACACAAAATATGCTCATAATATTAAAAATAACCGACTTCCTGTTGGGTTTAGAATTTCGCTCCAAGAGTCTTTTTTGTAGGTATTGGTGTGTTACATATGTGTGCCAATTTTCGTGCATGCACGTGAAACATAGCTGGAAGGCTGTTGATTTTCTTGGTATAGGTGGCGCTGTCGAGCCATTTTGCCACACCCTCTTCTGAATCCTATATCAGACGAAAATTTTCACCAGGTTTGACGCGTGTGCAAAGTTTCATGACTTTTTGAGCATGTTAAAGCCCTCAAAAATGCGATTCATTCGGGAGAAGAAGAAGAAGAAGAAGAAGAATAATAATAAATATAGCTGCAAGCAGCGATGATCGGGCTCAAGCCATCAGTGCAACGCCACCCCCGGTGGCATCAGGATAACTGTGCCCAGCGGGCATAAGCATTTACAGTAACCCTCTGACAATCAGTTTTAAGGGATGCGGCAGTTAAAGGGTTAATCCGACCAATCTAGACTTTGAAATCACATACACAGAACAATATATATAACTTTAGTAACACTTTATTTTAATATTTATAAAAAATGTATAAGGTGTGCATTGTAGCTGACACCTATATGAACACATTACAATTGCTTTGTGACTGCAAGTCTTTCTTCTCAAATGCTATTGAGCTTCAAATTTGCATTTGAGCCCATGTGAAAAAGTTGCATAATTTACATATGACTTACAGTTTGTTGTAATAAATATCAAACATTCAATTTAATGGTGCATTATAGCTGTCACCTAGATGAACAATTACAGTTGTTTTTATGACTGTAAGTCATTCTCTTCAAATGCTACTGACGTTAGAAAAGTGTATAACAATATCACATGTAACTTTAGAGACCGGCCCTAAATTTGAGACTCTAGAAAGTCCAATGTCAAGACAACTTTATGCCTGTTTTATTTTCTTTAGTTTTCTTTTCTCTGTGCCGGATTGCTGATGTCCTATACCCAGGCATAGATGTCCATCCATCAATTACGAACATTCAGCCGCAAACATGAGGTGTGAGCGGTCGCGAGCGCGGATGGGAGAATGACGCATGTTTTTTTTTTTTTTTTGAGCAACTGGGATGGTGCCCCCTCTGGGAGTTGGTGCCCTACGAAGACTGCATACTATGTTATACTGCATAATGTTAACAAATTAGACATTATTTTACAGTGTTACCAAATCCTTAAATAATGTATTAGTGTTTTGTAATGATTTTAATGACCTATAAGCATTTGTGAAATAGTTTTGCTTGCATTGCAGCTTTATCTGTCAGTTGAAGAGTTTTACTGTTACATCCATGAGATTAATAAATGTCATGTCACGTCACAGGTTGTCATAGGTCAGTATCAAATGAGTTTGAAATTATTATTTGCAGCACAAATTAGGGTTCTTAGGATGTTTTTAAATCCCTAAAACTGTCAGAAAAGGATAAGGCCTAAGAGATTTCTTAACCTGTAATGAAAGGAAAAAACACCACCATTAGCAACAACAAAAACAATAACAATTTAAAATACAGATTTTTTTTTTCCTGATTATTAAAGGGATGATTAGGTCTCTCTGTCTCTCTCTCTGCCAGACAGCCCCTCCCTACAGTGCACACACACTGTCACAGTCACCAACCCCCTCACACTCCCCCTCCCTCTCCCCCTCCCTTCCCTCACACAGACAGGGTGGCCAGAGTGAGATCATGTCAGTTGAGAAGTCTGACAGTTTTTTAATTTTCTTTTATCCATACAGTGTTGTAAAGTCGTGAAACTATGCATATTTCCTCAGAATGATTTGATCTTTGTATAAAAAAATGCTTTGAAGTGTTTGGAAGCTGCAATTTAAACATACAAGACAATTAATGTTTCCCTTTTTACTGTCATTTCAAAAATTCACCACGACAAAACCGTTCAAGCTAACCAAAATCCGTTCGCAATTTAAGTTCCTCAATGGTTTTTCTTCATGTAGACAAAGTTTGGTGTGTATAGTGTACTTCCCCTGTGAGGAGTATGCATTAAATCAGAGCTCAATTTAAATATTCAAATCAAAATAGCCGACTTCCTGTTGGTCGTAGCTGATGACTGTGAATTAGAAAGTTGTCCGTCTTGAAAAGAACAATTTATGTACCAAGTTTGGTGTCTGTAGCTAAAACTAACCCCCCCACTTTTGACAAAAGGTGGCGCTATAGAGTGCCTCCTTCACGCCCTTTTAAAAGCTTTTGCCATTGTCTAGCTATCACTAATACTGATATGTGTTTTGAGTTTTATGTAAATCTGAGCTTGTTGTCTGCCTCAAACTCACCATAACAGAACATTCAAGTTTGACACGTTGCCATGGCAACACTATATCAGATATCAATATCCCCACAACAGATTTACATCGGCCGTGTTTTGTCATTATTCTGATGAAGTTTTAAGTAAATAGAGTAAAAATAAGATGCTGAATTCAAAGCATTTGGAAAATGGCACACTTCCTGCTGCCAGTTGGTGGCGCTATAATGTTGACTCTTAATAGTCACATATATACGATCAGTATCATACAACGAACAAACCAATGAAGTTTGATCAAATTCAGGAAATGTATGTGGATGTTATTAAACATTTCCTGTTTCTCATTTCTCGCCATAATTTCAACGCCTCGCCACGGGCAAACCGTTCGAGATATCAAAAATCCCCTCGCAATTTTCCATCCCCAATGTCTTGAGATCATGTTGACCGAGTTTGGTGGCAATCAAGTAAAAGACCTATGACAAGTATATCAAATTCCAGAGCATGCTTTTTATAAACAGCCCTAAATAGCTGACTTCCTGTTGGGCGGAGCCTATGACATAGAGTGCGAAAGTTGCTCGGCTCAATGAGATCTATAAGTGTACTGAGTTTCATATAAATACATGAAAGTGTGTGTGAGCTATGGTTCAAGATTTCTGACTGTGTTCCAGGGGGCGCTGTAGAGTCCCTGTGCCACGCCCGGGTCCCAGTCTCTGTGGCGTCCTGATGGCCGCAGATTCCAATGTGTGTGCCAATTTTCAAGAGTTTTTGAGCATGTTAAGGCCTCCAAAAACCCCCGGAAGGTTTAATAAAAAATAAAAAAAAATATAGCTGCAAGCAGCGATGGCGGGCTCAAGCCACCAGTGCCATCGCCACCCCGGTGGCATCAGGTAAACTGTGCCCAGCGGGCACATGCATTCACAATATCCCTCTGGCAGTGAGGTTTTAAAGGATATGGCAGGTAAAGGGTTAATCCGAATCATCTAGACTTTAAAATCACATTCACAGAACAATATATATATAACTTTAGTAACACTTTACAATAAGATTCCATTCATAAACATTATGTTAACATGAACAATATTTATATAGCATTCATTCATGTCAGTTAATATTCCAAACTTAAACATTAAAACATTGTTTTATTGTGATGTTTTTCCAAGCACATTTTACCAATTCCAAACCATATCAATCTTAATAACTACCATTATTTTTTATTTAATCATTTATGAGTGCTATACAATAGTCCAGGAAAGCTGGAAGAGAAAAACAGGTCAAGAAGAACTGACAAAAAGAATTGCAAAATAATTAGGAAATAATGTGAAGATTAATTTTTAGTCAATTCTGCAAGACAGACTTTCAGGAAAGGAGGTGGAATAAAAATGAGCTCCTAAATCTTAATCCTGGATTCTGGAAGATATATTCCTCAAACCATCGAACAAGAGGAGGTGGTGCTGGTCCTTCACGAGTCACTCTAATCTGTTTATAAAGCCTATATATAAAGCCTTAATATACAGTATTTCACAATACTTCATGGTATTCTAATTAAATCATTTTTTGGGATCTTAAGTCTCTCAGAGCCGGACACCGAGTAATTCTGGAGACTCCAGGAAAGTGGCAGTTCTGTAAAATGTTGGCGCTGGAGACTAAATGCTCCCTGATAGTTTCACACCTAATTCACTTAACACACACACAAACACACACACACACACACACTACCCACAGTGACAGTGGGACTGAGTGACATTAGATGTATGATAGTTTTTTTATTTTCTATCATCCATATAGTGTTGTATAGTCATGAAACTATTGTCATGAGACCAGTCATTCTGAGGAAATATGCCTCAGAATGACTTGTCTTTTATGTGTACATTTTTTTTAAGTGTTTAGAAGCTGCACTTTAAAAAAAATAAAAAGACATTTACTGGTTCCTTTTTTACTATTATTTCAAAAAATCACCACGACAAAACCATTCAAGCTATCCAAAATTCATTCACACCTGTTCTGTAAGATTAGTTCTTTAAACAGTGGTAAAAGAGGATGTGGTGCTGATCCTTCAAGAGTCACTCAAAACGTATCTGTCCATAAAGCCTATAAAGAATTATTCTTAATATACAGTTCACAATACTTCAGCTTGTTATTCTAATTAAGTGAGGGTCATTTTTATCAGTAAAATTCCTAAAATACATATTATTTTATTTGAAAGATTTCTATAAATTATTTAAATCATACTCGTTTCTACAATAATTATTTAAAAGTAATCCTATAGCTCCCTCTGGTGACCATTATTGGTACTAAGAATTGCAAGCTTGATTTATAAGTTATGATAGTTTTAATTTTAGGCTGGCTCTTGAAAATGAAAAAGCTATGAAACTTACTGTGCTTCCTTCAAATGAGGACTTCTACTTATATAAAAAATTATGAAGAGTTAGAATGAAAAATTTAAAGATATAGTAAAATAACTATTGTATTTTTTTATGTTACATTAATAAATCTCTATGGCAACACCATTTAAGCTATCCTAAACCCATTCACAATTTAACATCTCAGTATATCTCAGTATCATGTTGAAAAAGGAGTATGGAGTAGTATGAGGAGGAGTATGAATTCATTTACAGGCTGATTTTATCATAAATCCACAATAAAATTTATTTTTCTGTTCTGTATCAATCTGTGTTGTTGTTTGTTTATTTTTATCTTTTAGTTTTCATAGGAAGATAACTGATCCTTTACTCTCCTTTTTAATAAATGTGCTTATAAACCAAAAACAAGCTATTTATAGCTGTATTTATAAACTGCTTACTACTGACTATTAATATTGGGACAAGGCTTATAAAGCATGAACTGACTATTTACTTTTTGAGTTTGAAATTATTATTTGCAGCACAAATTAGGGTTTTTTAGGATTTTTAAAAATCCCTAAAACTGTCAGAAAAGGATAAGGCCTAAGATTTCTATGTGAGTGGCTACATTTATTTGTTTTATAACTATAATGCATAAACTATGAAATTATACAAAATGTATAAAAAAGTACAACAGTCATTGTTTTCCAATGTTTTTTTTTTTTTTTTTTTTTTTTTTTTGGATTTACATTAAAAAAAATTAGCCTACTGCAATCATTCTAAACAGCTTGAATAAAACCTGTTAATATTTATTATAGACCACTGTAACTGTGTATAATCTAACAAACAAGTTTATTATGAAAATAAAAGTGTGTACACCAGATAAATTGGACGATAAAGAAATTGCTAACAATAGTATAATAGAGCATGTTTTAGGTTTTTAGGCGTTTAGATGCAGATATGGACAAATCAAATGTAAAATCAAATGTAATTGATTTAATTAAATATAGATTAATTCTTGTTAGAGCAAAATAATAAATAAATAAATAAATACGTACACACATTAAAAAAGCAGCCAAGATGAATGAATTTCATTTTTTATATAGATTAAAATTGAAGACAGAAGCAGCTGGTATATGCGGTCACTTAATATTAAAATCCAGTAGATCCAGTTCAGATATATTTCTCAAACAGTTTATGTTCACGTGGCTGTTTTCGTTTATAGTCGCCAAGCTATTATGTGTTTTGAAATAATCTTGTCCGTGATGTGTTCGTTCGTACGACGAAAGACAGAACCTGCAGCTCGAGAGATATGTTATTCTGCCAGTCTCGCTTTCAAATAGTCTTGCACACTTAAACGGGTCACAAACACCTGCATTTACCTCTTGATGTGGTACAATGGGTTTATTGTGTGCATTTGTGGTAATGTTTTATTTAAAAAAGCTCTTAAACAAGAATAAATTCGTTTGTTTTGAGCTCGACACTGTAAGCGCTGATCGGAGGCGTGATTTCAGATAGGCAGCCACAAATATTTCATTTTCACACAAACAGTTCAAAAACATCTTAATTTAGCTCTTGGTGTGTTCTAATTGGTTGATTGTGTGATATCGCTGTAATAATTTATTTTTAAAAGCTTTAAAACAGGAATAAATTCGTTTTCTCTGAGCTCTTTACTCCAGACGCTCGTGATCACAGCGGTGATTCATCTCTCCTATTTCTCACGTATCTCTGGCCAGAAATTAATTATCCATAGCCCTGAACCGGTAATAATCAGATTGTTGGTTTAGCTTGTCAGTGTGAATTAAATCTAAGTATTTGTTTGTATTTTTAACCGATTTAAAAGTGAAAGTAAAAGTTCGGGAATTGAACCTGTAGGGGCGCAATTTCTCTCAGACAATGGAAGTCTGAAGCATATACACTCAAACAGAGGGACAGAGTGAGATGAGATGTCTGACAGTTTTTTAGTTTTCTGTTATCCATACAGTGTTGTAAAGTAGTGAAACTATGCATATTTCCTCAGAATGACTTTTTTCATCTGTATGAAAAAATCTTTGACGTGTTTGGAAGCTGCAATTTAAAAATACAATAATGATTCCCTTTGTAAGGTCATTTAAAAAAATCACCACGGCAAAACCATTCAAGCTATCCAAAATCCCATTCACAATTTAAGTTCCTATCAGAAATACTGATGTGTGTTCAGAGTTTTGTGAAATTCTAAGTATGTTATTTGCCTCAAAATCACCTGAGAAGTATTCCAGTTTGACATGTTGCCACGCCAACAATTTTTTAGATATCCAATATCCCCCTTGCAGATTTATATCGGCTGTGTTTTAACATTATTCTGATGAAGTTTGAAGCAAATCAAGTAATAATAAGATGCTGAATTCAAATCATTTTGAAAATGACACACTTCCTTCTGCCAGTTGGTGGCGCTATAACTTTGACTCCTAATAGTCACATATATGCGATCGACATCATACAACGAATAATCTGATGAAGTTTGATTAAAATCAGGAAATGTATGTGGACGGTATTAGACACTTCCTGTTTCTCATTTCTCGCCATAATTTCAACGCCTCGCCACGAGCAAACCGTTCGAGATATCAAAAATCCCTGGCAATTTTTCATCCCCAGTGTCTTGAGATCATGTTGACCGAGTTTGGCGGCAATCGAGAAAAAAACCTATGACAAGTATTTCAAATTCCAGAGCATGCGCTTTTTACATAACTCTAAATAGCTGACTTCCTGTTGGGCGGAGCCTATGACATGCAATACGAAAGTTGTTTGGCACGATGAGATCTATATGTGTACTGAGTTTCATATGAATATGTGCAAGTATGTGTGAGCTATACATCAACATTTCTGACTGTGTTCCAGGGGGCGCCGTAGAGCCCTGTGCCACGCCCAGGTCCCAGCCTCTGCAGGCTCCTAAAGGCCACAGATTCCAAAGTGTGCGCAAATTTCAAGAGTTTTTGAGTATGTTAAGGACCCCAAAAGCCCCACAACTTTGACGAAAAATTTGAATACTAAACCTAATAGCCAACTTCCTGTTGGGCGGAGCCTATGATATGCAATACAAAAGTTGTTTGGATTGATGAGTTTATATGTGTACCGAGTTTCATAGTCTACGAGCAAGAATGTATGATATATGGCCTCATATTCCAGGGGCGGCTGTAGAGCCCTGTGCCACGCCCGTGTATCAGTCTCTGCCCGGCCCTAATGGCCGCAGGTTCCAATCTGTGTGCCAATTTTCAAGACTTTTTAAGCACGTTAAGGGCCCAAAAGCCCCCGAGACGTT
>NW_020528028.1:0-4112 GCF_003368295.1 Carassius auratus | reverse complement strand
ATGCTCCCTGATAGTTTCACACCTTAATTCACTTAACCACACACACACACACACACACTACCCACAGTGACAGTGGGACTGAGTGACATTTAGATGTATGATAGTTTTTTATTTCTATCATCCATTATAGTGTTGTATAGTCATGAACTATTGTCATGAGACCAGTCATTCTGAGAAATATGCCTCAGAATGACTTGTCTTTTATGTGTACATTTTTTTTTAAGTGTTTAGAAGCTGCACTTTAAAAAAAAATAAAAGACATTTTACTGGTTCCTTTTACTATTATTTCAAAAAATCACCACGACAAACCATTCAAGCTATCCAAAATTCATTCACACCTGTTCTGTAAGATTAGTTCTTTAAACAGTGTAAAAGAGGATGTGGTGCTGATCCTTCAAGAGTCACTCAAAACGTATTCTGTCCATAAAGCCTATAAAGAATTATTCTTAATATACAGTTCACAATACTTCAGCTTGTTATTCTAATTAAGTGAGGGTCATTTTATCAGTAAAATTCCTAAAATACATATTATTTTATGAAAGATTTCTATAAATTATTTAAATCATACTCGTTTTCTACAATAATTATTTAAAAGTATCCTATAGCTCCCTCTGGTGACCATTATTGGTACTAAGAATTGCAAGCTTGATTTATAAGTTATGATAGTTTTAATTTTAGGCTGGCTCTTGAAAATGAAAAAGCTATGAAACTTACTGTGCTTCCTTCAAATGAGGACTTCTACTTATATAAAAAATTATGAAGAGTTAGAATGAAAAATTTTAAAGATATAGTAAATAACTATTGTATTTTTTTTATGTTACATTAATAAATCTCTATGGCAACACCATTTAAGCTATCCTAAACCCATTCACAATTTAACATCTCAGTATATCTCAGTATCATGTTGAAAATGGAGTATGGAGTAGTATGAGGAGGAGTATGAATTCATTTACAGGCTGATTTTATCATAAATCCACAATAAAATTTATTTTTCTGTTCTGTATCAATCTGTGTGTTGTTGTTTTATTTTTATCTTTTAGTTTTCATAGGAAGATAACTGTCTCCTTACTCTCCTTTTTATAAATGTGCTTATAAACCAAAACAAGCTATTTATAGCTGTATTTATAAACTGCTTACTACTGACTATTATATTGGGACAAGGCTTTATAAAGCAATGAACTGACTATTTACTTTTTGAGTTTGAAATTATTATTTGCAGCACAAATTAGGGTTTTTTTAGGATTTTTCAAAAATCCCTAAAACTGTCAGAAAAGGATAAGGCCTAAGATTTCTTTATGTTGAGGGCTACATTTATTTGTTTTATAACTATAAATGCATAAACTATGAAATTATACAAATGTATAAAAAAAGTACAACAGTCATTGTTTTCCAATGTTTTTTTTTATTTTTTTTTTTTTTTTTTTTTTTTTTTGGATTTACATTAAAAAAATTAGCCTACTGCAATCATTCTAAACAGCTTGAATAAAACCTGTTAATATTTATTATAGACCACTGTAACTGTGTATAATTCTAACACAACAAGTTTATTATGAAAAAAAAAGTGTGTACACCAGATAAATTGGACGAGATAAGAAATTGCTAACAATAGTATAATAGAGCATGTTTTAGGTTTTTAGGCGTTTAGATGCAGAATGGACAAATCAAATTAAAATCAAATGTAATTGATTAATTAAATATAGATTAATTCTTGTTAGAGCAAAAATAATAATAAATAAATAATACGTACACAATTAAAAAAGCAGCCAAGATGAATGAATTTCATTTTTTATATAGATTAAAATTGAAGACAGAAGCAGCTGGTATATGCGGTCACTTAATATTAAAATCCAGTAGATCCACTTCAGATATATTTCTCAACAGTTTTATGTTCACGTGGCTGTTTTCGTTTATAGTTGCCAAGCTATTATGTGTTTTGAAATAATCTTGTCCGTGATGTGTTCGTTCTACGACGAAAGCCAGAATCCTGCAGCTCGAGAGATATGTATTCTGCCAGTCGCGCTTTCAAAATAGTCTTGCACACATAAACAGGTCACAAACACCTGCATTTAGCTCTTGATGTGTTACAATGGGGTTTTATTGTGTGCATTGTGGTAATATTTTATTTTAAAAGCTCTTAAACAAGAATAAATTCGTTTGTTTTGAGCTCGACACTGTACGCGCTGATCGGAGGCGGTGATTTCAGATAGGCAGCCACAAATATTTCATTTTCACACAAACAGTTCAAAAAACATCTGAATTTAGCTCTTGGTGTGTTCTAATTGGTTTGATGTGTGATATCGCTGTAATATTTATTTTTAAAGCTTTAAAACAGGAATAAATTCGTTTTCTCTGAGCTCTTTACTCCAGACGCTCGTGATCACAGCGGTGATTCATCTTCCTATTTCTCACGTATCTCTGGCCAGAAATAATTTATCCATGAGCCCTGAACCGTAATAATCAGATATGCTTGGTTTAGCTTGTCAGTGTGAATTAAAATCTGAAGTATTTATTTGTTATTTTTAACCGATTTAAAAGGAAAGTAAAAGTTCGGGAATTGAACCTGTAGGGCGCAATTTCTCTCAGACAATGGAAGTCTGAAGCACATATACTCAAACAGAGGGACCAGAGTGAGATGAATGTCTGACGTTTTTAAGTTTTCTGTTAATCATACAGTGTATGTAAAGTCGTTGAAACTATGCATATTTCCTCAGAATGACTTTTATCTGTTATGAAAAAATTATTGACGTGTTTGGAAGCTGCAATTTTAAATACAATAATGATCCCTTTGTAAGGTCATTTAAAAAAATCACCACGGCAAAACCATTCAAGCTATCCAAAATCCATTTCACAATTTAATTCCTATCAGAAATACTGATGTGTGTTCAGAGTTTTTGTGAAATTCTAAGTATGTTATTTGCCTCAAAATCACTGTGAGAAGTATTCTCAGTTTGACATGTTGCCACGCCAACAATTTTTTTAGATTCAATATCCCCCTTGCAGATTTATATCGGCTGTGTTTTAACATTATTCTGATGAAGTTTGAAGCAAATCGAGTATAATAAGATGGCTGAATTCAAATCATTTTGAAAATGACACACTTCCTTTGCCAGTTGGTGGCGCTATAACTTTGACTCCTAATAGTCACATATATGCATCGACATCATACAACGAATAATCTGATGAAGTTTGATTAAAATCAGGAAATGTATGTTGGATGGTATTAGACACTTCCTGTTCTCATTTCTCGCCATAAATTTTCAACGCCTCGCCCGAGCAAACCGTTCGAGATATCAAAAAATCCCCTGGCAATTTTTCATCCCCAGTGTCTTGAGATCATGTTGACCGAGTTTGGCGGCAATCGAGAAAAAAACCTATGACAAGTATTTCAAATTCCAGAAGCATGCGCTTTTTACATAACTCTAAATAGCTGACTTCCTGATGGGCGAGCTATGACATTGCAATACGAAAGTTGTTCGGCACGATGAGATCTATATGTGTACTGAGTTTCATATGAATATGTGCAAGTATGTGTGAGCTATACATCAACATTTCTGACTGTTGTTCAGGGGGCGCCGTAGAGCCCCTGTGCCACGCCCGGGTCCCAGCCTCTGCAGGCTCCTAAAGGCCACAGATTCCAAAGTGTGCGCAAATTTTCAAGAGTTTTTGAGTATGTTAAGGACCCCAAAAAGCCCCCAAACTTTGACGAAAAATTTGAATACTAAACCCTAAATAGCCACTTCCTGTTGGGCGGAGCCTATGATATGCAATACAAAAAGTGTGTTTGGATTGATGAGATTTATATGTGTACCGAGTTTCATACGTCTACGAGCAAGAATGTATGATATATGGCCCTCCATATTCCAGGGGGCGCTGATAGACCCCTGTGCCACGCCGTGTATCAGTCTCTGCCGGCCCTAATGGCCGCAGGTCCAATCTGTGTTGCAATTTTCAAGACTTTTTTAAGCACGTTAAGGCCCCAAAAGCCCCCGAGACGTTGGGAAAAAAAAAATAAATAAAAAAAAAAATAATAAATAATATAATAATATAATAAAAAAAATAATCCTAGGAAAACAATAGGCCTCTCGCCCTTTGGCTTGAGCCCTAATAATAAT
>NW_020528027.1:0-74858 GCF_003368295.1 Carassius auratus | reverse complement strand
CAGTATGTTGTATTCTGCCATTTGTTGTTGTCAGTGTTTTTGTTGTTCATAATGTGATAAATTATCTTTGTTTCTTCTTGCAGGATTTCTCACAGATTACTTAATCATTCTTCATCAGCTCTTCACAATATCAGCCCATTCAAAAGCTTCCAGATCTTCCTCTCTTGTGTGACACATCTGCTCTCAGTCCTTTACTGCCAACCCTCCAGTCTTAGCATTTCTGCTTGTATTCATTTTTCCTCTACATTCATCACTCCAATCTCTACTATAAGCACTCCTGTATATATATATATATATACACACATAATAATTATTTATTATTAACCATTTATTTGTTTTGGCATTTATTCACAATAGAAGCAAACAATGATTACAGGATATATGTTTTTAAAGGTGATTAATTGTAAAATATTGGAGCATTGTTCTTAATCATTTTTGCCTATTTGGTTGATAAAGGGAAGAAAACAATATATTTTTCAACTGTAGCCTTGATTATTCTTTGGCATCTTTTGTCAGGATTTCTGTAAACAAATTCCCTTTTTATTTTTGAATATTAAACTTATGTTTTTTGAAGGGAGTTTCTGTTGCAATTTTGTTTGTTTGTTTTTCACTTAGTTACCTCTATGCATTTTTTTTTATCAACCTTTTCCTTTTTTTTCATAGTGGAATAAACTGGAGAGAGACTGTTCTGGGCACTATGTTTATCTGCGAAAAGTTTGACATATCAATAAACACTGTAAAATGACTAGACAATGAGTGATTGATGTCATGATGTTTGGTTTGTTTGTTTTCTATTCCTATAGTTCAACTGGTGGATCTAAGAATGGCAAGTTTTTAGGGTCCATTTCCATGAACGTAGATGTGATAAATTGTTTACCTTTAATACACTATAAATACATTGTAAATATTACAGAAGGAAAATTGAGTAGTAGAAAAATATTGTGTTTAAATAATCTTCAGAGGTGTTTTTTTAAGCAAATGAAACATTTTGACATTTATTTTTCACACAGTATATGCAAACTTTTGAGTTAAGTACTGTACACTAATATTAGTGTAAACAATGTAGCCTATTCAATACAATGGGAATCATTATACCTTCGTTAAAACACAAACAAAAACACCTTTAATCAACGTATTTCTTGCTGGCATCAGGGTAACTGCAGCTTCTGTCCATTCACTACAGGAACCCGGAAGCTCCCGGCATAAATGACCATATATGTAGCAAGTTAGTGTGACGCCTCTGCTCAACTGGGTTGCCATTGGCTTTTGACGTTCCCTTGGCTATCGCAGAACTCGCTGTGATTGGACTATCTTTTAACCATAAATTATAAACCGCTTAATGTTGCAAAGTCCGTTTGACTGTAATTATTACGTCAGTAACACCTTCAGTTAACAATGCAGTGTTGCTATGTCGTGAGAAATTACCTCTTTACCGAAATCGTAACCCTAACCCTAAGCACAACTCCAATAAACTCCAAATACCAGCGCTAATATTACTCGCGTTCAAACGATAGAATGGCAGAGGCTTATGGGTAATGTAGTTTAAAATGTTTAATAATTAAAAAAATGGGAAAATGCAATCTTGTTTAACAAAGGGTAATCTAAACATGTTCATTGTGCAAACATTAATGACATATTTAAGAGGCAGGCTGAAATTCGATATTTTACTAAGTGCACTTTTTTAAACACTTTATACCACCTTTCCATATATGATTTGAAAACTCTGTCCAACATTATTTAATTAGCATAGCATAAGTAGTTGTCCTGCCAATTTTTTCTTTGACACTATAATCAGACTTTGATTTACAGCCATTTGAAATTTACATTTTTTTGCTCTTCTAGGGGACTCTACTGGGCCCTTGAAGATGGAAGGGCAGTAAAACATACACATACCTTTTCTCATCATGGACAACAGACTGTGCTGAGTCATAATTTTTAAGTTTTTCTTTTCAACAAATTGCCAATATGTAAGTTGTAAGTCATGTTTATCTTAGAATAAGAATAGAACCATAAAATATACATCAGTGCCTATTTGGAATAGGCTCCAAATATTGAATTATATCAGGTGCAAGGATACAGTATTGAAAGTAAACAAAGACACCAATTTAAACAACCAATACATACTGTGACACTTCATTGTACTTTCACAGTGTCAATGTGTCATTCATTAAGACAAGGTACAGAGAGTGTGTAGTTTATAGTGCAAAGCCATACAATTCATGCAATGCAAAGAATCATAATATTAAGAGCTAATTTGTGTCTCTGTGTAAAATACTCCTCATATTTGTCCTCCTCGGGTACTAAACATCAGTAATGTGCATGCTCATCTTGCTTATTATACAGTACTGGATTAATGTTGATCTTTCCCCTTGTCCATCACCTTCAGTTGTACATGAAATTCCTGCAGCATTATAGTCCATGCAGTATCTTCTAATGCAGGCTTTCAGCCTGCCCTTCATCTAACTGAATGTCATTAATGTAACCAAATGTTCATTTCTTAATTAAAACACATTTAACTATTGTTTACAAAATTAAATGGTGTATTTACCAAACACCATTCTTAATATAGAATATTCACCCTACTTTATTATCCAACACCATGTGCAGTACTTTACTGGAGGATACAACATAAAGACAACTAAAGTAGTGTATTAAGACAAATGATATACAATTTTTAACAATATTAAAAATGGGTTATGTTAAAACCATGTTTTTTCTAATCAGATGAAGCCATGCAAATGCATGCATGGTGAAATGTCTTGAGCCCCAAAGAATCACATCAAGTTTTTAGAGCTCTCCTGCTTTTCTTCCTCTTCTTGCTTGTCCATGTCCTGGACATATCATAATCTTCCATGTCATAATTTTTTTGCAGTTGTTATGCAGCACCCTACAGCACAACTGATGAACAAAAGACATGTAACTAATTTAAATCAAATATCTTTATTGTCACAATACAATGAACACAAGTATACAGGTGATGAAAGTCTTGGGTGCAGACTGCAGCGTGACAGTATGGATGACAAATGAATTAATTCATGAATATATATGAAATACAAATTCTGAATATATATATATGCAACACACATATATAAGGGACTCAATTCAGGTAGAGAACAATATATGTTAAAAATTAT
This sequence comes from Carassius auratus, assembly GCF_003368295.1. Lineage (NCBI taxonomy): Eukaryota > Metazoa > Chordata > Actinopteri > Cypriniformes > Cyprinidae > Carassius > Carassius auratus. Next base: position 71,724 of record NW_020528027.1, on the reverse strand, counting down.
GCTATACAGAGAGCATGAATTGAAAACAATAATAATCACAGTACACATACATCTCTGCAGTAAAGCACGGTATGAATTAGTGCAAACAGAATGTCAGGGTGCATAATAATATTGAGTCCAGTCAGCATAACTGATAAGAGTGCAGGGCATATGAGGTTGGTGGGGTGTGTATGGTTTTACTGGTATGAGTTCAGTTCAGTCTGATTGCCTGTGAAAGGAACTTGTCTCACTGTCTGCTGGTGTAGGTTCTGTGATAACGCATGCCTGATGGTAACAGTGAGAGCAATCCATGGCTCGGCTGGCTGGAGTCTCTGACGGTCCTCCTCACACTCCACCTGGTCTAGATGTCCTGGAGGGCCAAAACATGTATTTAGGTTATGGTAAATCAATAAACAATATATAGTATTTTTATTTATAATTGTTTGCACTGGACTTAACATTGATTCTTGTTGGGGATATTGGCCAAAAGAATCCCACCACAACTAGCTCTCGTTGTTTAGCTGTGATGTTTACTTTGCAGGCCGTAACATCTGAGCTGTCGCAGTAGAGCGGTTTGTGAATGCAGTCTTCACAGAAGATAACTGATGGGTTCAGGTAGCAGTGATGCACTCGGTGGCCATTCAATTGATATCTTCATCAATTGGCTTCATCTTAATTCAAACAAACAGACAAAACAATAAGTCAGCAATAACAGCAATAACCATTCTAGAGTAATAGTGTTGGTGAATACAGTTGCAGGTGTCAGTACTCACCATATTCAGTCATTTCCTTCCCAAACACCAGAGATGATGCACAGCTTATTTGCTCATTTTAGGAGCTATAAAAAAGATGTATATGTGAAAAACTATAACTGCGGACTTGAAAAGTCTTTTGAGAGATCAACATCAATGTTGTACCACACATAACTGCATTGAATTCAGACATACAAATGGAAATGTGAAACTTTTCACCTTTCTGTCTTTTCTTTTGGGGCACAAGAAGTCCATGTTCATAACTTATTTCTTTAGGACTGGTTTGACTGATTTTCTTTGCGTTTCTGGTCTTCAGCTGTAAAACAAGAAAAATATTATTGACCCCATGTTTAATCATTATTGTTGTTTAAAAATATAAATGAAGCAGATATAATTATATACTTCAAGCACAAGTTCCTTGGCAACTCTAGTAGGCTCCTGAGTTCATCTGTACACATCAGATTCAACGTCTGAGAAAATGCCATCATGCAAACTCTCAGTTTCTGCCTTACAACAGAGCATAAAAGAATGTGTGAGTGAGGGAGTACAGCATGAAGATGAAGTGAAAAAGGCAGAGAAAGGCAGAATTTTGTGTATAAATTTAACAGAATGAGGGGAACATTTAAGAGATTTAAGAGAACAGTATTGTCTGTTGGTGTGGATGCTAAATACTTCTCATTATAGTTATTGGTCTTTGTGTGAACAACTTTAAGTGATCTGATTGCCCAAATTCATTGAAGATCTGATGTGTAGCACTTGAAAAGTTAAACTAGGATTTCCATTCTCTTGCTTCTAAGACAGATGTGTTCAGTAACATCACCACAGAAAGAAAGGCAGACTATGAAGTGTGGACAGATATCATGTACTGGTGAAACAGGAAGAGGCGGCACCAATTTGTAAAGATTAATAAAGAATACAATGGACTTCATTTAAACTTCATGATATAAACACTCTTACAATGGGCACAATCTGATGGGAGCTGTGGTAATGGCCAATAACAGCAGTAGGAGTAAAAGTTGTAGAATTTTGTACAAGCACGCTTGTGCAATATAATATGATTATTGGATGAATTATTACTACTACAACATGCTCTTTGTTGAGTGTTCTTCCTGATGGGCTAAGTGAACCAAAATTTAAGAAACATCAAATGCTGAGAAAAATGTATCTGACGTACCATTGGAAGTGTTTGCCTTTGCAGCTTTTGGTCTTCTTCATAAATGCACAAGATGGTCAAATTCAAATCTCATGACAGGCCTTCCTGAAATATAAACATGTTGAGACAGTGTGTTAAAATGATCTGTGACCAAAATATTTGATTAACACATAATATAAGGATGCGTTCATTAAAGCAAATCAGTTATAACTAAGAGTCTTCAACATTACCTGTGAAGGGTTGATCCTTTGAAGGACTTGTTCAGCCCCCTTGACAGCTTCTTCAATATCAGCATTGGGAGCGTGGAGTTGAAGTTCCCTGTTAATTCTAGCAGAGCGAGAGAGAGAGAGAGAGAGAGAGAGAAAGAGAGAGAGAGAGAGATTTTACAAGAGATGGCTTCTTTAAAGATCTGCTGGATTACAGGTTGTTGTGGAGTATGTAATCCGACGTAACTGCAAGACAGAAAAAACACTGAATTACAATTACATCACAAAAAGATATTAAAGGTGTGGCAAACTTAGTGGTTACTGTGCTTTACAAATAGTGTAGAGTAAACACAGTTACTGTGGTAAAATCCTGGTAAGTGTTGTGGTTATTGTGTGTTAGTAAATACAAATACCAGAGTAAAACTATGGTTACTATGGTAAACCCATAGTAAATGTCGTGGTTATTGTGTGTTAGTAAATACAAATACCAGAGTAAAACTATGGTTACTATGGTAAACCCATAGTAAATGTCGTGGTTATTGTGTGTTAGTAAATACAAATACCAGAGTAAAACTATGGTTACTATGGTAAACCCATAGTAAATGTCGTGGTTATTGTGTGTTAGTAAATACAAATACCAGAGTAAAACTATGGTTACTATGGTAAACCCATAGTAAATGTCGTGGTTATTGTGTGTTAGTAACTACAAATACCAGAGTAAAACTATGGTTACTATGGTAAACCCATAGTAAATGTCGTGGTTATTGTGTGTTAGTAAATACAAATACCAGAGTAAAACTATGGTTACTATGGTAAACCCATAGTAAATGTCGTGGTTATTGTGTGTTAGTAACTACAAATACCAGAGTAAAACTATGGTTACTATGGTAAACCCATAGTAAATGTCGTGGTTATTGTGTGTTAGTAAATACAAATACCAGAGTAAAACTATGGTTACTATGGTAAACCCATAGTAAATGTCGTGGTTATTGTGTGTTAGTAACTACAAATACCAGAGTAAAACTATGGTTACTATGGTAAACCCATAGTAAATATTGTACAGTAGGAGAAGCATGGTAAATATGCTGTAGTTACTGTGTGTGTATTGGCTACACATGACGTGGTCAAGCAAAAGTTAGGCTAGTATTGTAAAAATATGCTAAATGTGTGAACTTTTTACACGATCACGATTATCACGCGATATTGGGGTTGGGTGCTTTGTTGTGCTTGTATTAGTCATGTCTAAAAGCTGAAGACCCATATGTCACATCATAAATTTATTTAAAACTGCAACAGGTCTATAAACAGTACAGGTTAGCTTAGGCTAATGACAATGGTAGGCTAGCTGAGCAGCCCACTGACCCATAATTGGAGCATAAACTGCCCTTTAAAACACGGCCCTGTCTAACGTGATGCAGAAATACTGAAATAATTAAAACAATACGCTTAACCACGTGATATCATTACAAAAAGAAGAATAAAAAAATATATTTACCCTTGCTTACCTGTTTGAAGGTGTACGCGCATCAGGTGAACTGAACGAGCCTCGCTTGGTGACGTCACTGCCGCTGAAGATGATGCGTGTTATTTGGACGCATCTGCTCTCCACCGAAATTAATGGGAAGGATTGGCGTATCATATGCACGCAAAAATGGCATTTGGCGTATGCATTACACGCAAATAGAAAGTGTAAAGTCGTGTTATTTATACGCAGACTGATGAGAACGGGTTGCAACCAGGAAGTTCACGCATCATACGCCCCACACTCCACACATTTCGGTTTAGGGACTGCAGCTTCGCTTGAGTAAAGAATGCCTGACTCGTGAACTGAGCGAATGAGTGAACTAACAAGATAGTCTTATGACCCAGCGAAACAATGACTCGTTTGTTTTTCAGAATTTAGCCTTGGCTGCGATATAGTTTGTATTTCTAATTCGAAATATGATCAACGTTTTCGTATTTAGATGTGGTGGGAATTTTAATTAAACTCGACTTGGAAAATAGATTAGTTTGTTTCGCTGAACGATATTCCGTTCCGAGTCAGTAAAATGAAATGAACTTCCCATCTTTAGACTATTGTTTCTCAGGGAGGCTCGCGGACAAACAAAGCGTCCTTCAAACAGAAGAACAGAAGGCTTTTATTCACGAGGGAGAAAGAGGCGAAAATGAAGCTTCTCTTTAATTTGCTCTCAGTCATCTTGTTTTTACTCGACAACGGTAAGACCTTTATTTGTTACGATCTCTCTTCCAGTTTTATACATATTTCTTTGTCTAGTTGGGTTTAAACACCTGTTAACAATAATAATAAAAAACATCAACCTTACGCAGTTCCAGAGTGAAAATTGTAAACAATCAGGTCAAGTGGCTTGGTATAAATATATCTAGTCGGTAAAAGTTGGTATATTGTGCATCAGTGCATAAACTGATCAAATGTGAGTCAATTTGGAATTCTGCGAAACAGGGACGTGCACAGACATTTTGAGGGGCAGGGGCTCAAGTGAAATAAAGGGCACTTCTCATAATTACGTTTTTTTTTTTTTTTTTTTTTTTTTTTACAAAATAGTATATATATTAACGCAACACTGACTTCCTTTTAAAAAAAAAATAATTAAAAAAGCTAATTAATTTTATCTTCCTCAAACTCTAATTTTCAAAAGATGTCTACAAAATAATCAGTTCACACAGAAACCATGGTCTCCTTAGTATTCACTAGGTTTAAAGAGCAGCAAAGGAAACCATCCTTCAATGTGCATGTTTTGAAAACATTTTCTATGCTAATAGTTTCAAGTATATATTTAGAATAACCAAAATAACTGCATCAAGCAGAGGGGTGTGTTTTACTAATAATTTGTTTATTTATTTTTTTTTTTGCACAAGGCACTACATCATTTGAATTATTTTGGTGTTATCAGAACACATAACACTTTTAAATCAACACAAATATTCACTCTAAACTGAAGAGGGTTGTTGCTGCTATTTTGTTAACTTTACTGAAAAAATCACTGCAAAAATGATTGAAAAAATACAAAAATACAGCAACTTAATAAAATTCTTACAAAAGAAGGGTCTTCTACTTCAAAATAAAATCTGTTATTTCTATTCCCTGGTTGTCTCTCCTTCCTCCCTTACAGCGGCTAGAGTGTAGCCTATCCTCCATCTGTTTGCATCTGTAGATTTCTTCTAGATTCACCAATTTAGATTTCTAGATTTCAGGGGGAAAGACTCTTGATGTAAGTCAAGAACTAACTGGGGACGTTCTTATTTTATTAACTTATTTTATTACATGGTTTGGTTGATCTCCAATGTAGAATGCGGTCTGTTATTTCTTGATAACAGACCGCTGTGCGGAGTATAACAGACCGTTGCCATGAAAAACAGAGCGTTGCTATGGACTCACAGGATTCTAACCGTAGAGACGGAGCGTACTATTTTCTTTAGCGGAAGCAATACAATCGGGTTTAAATCAATAAACTCCCTTTTAATATTTGTGTCAAAATATTTATTTATTTATTTGGTAGGTAGCCATGTAATAAGCAGGAGGATAATGTATAGCGATTATCGCTTACACAGCTCTAGTCTAGTAGCTCATGAGGCTAGAACTAGAAGTTATATTTGCCTTTGGCTAATCAGCACTAAATTCGAGCTTTGTTCGAGGCACTGGTATTTTAATCTTTTGTTCATCACCAGCTCCACTAACCTCAGCACAAGCCAAAAAAACACTGCTGGGAGGGGCTTCTGCTGCCTGCAGGTGTGTGTCTGTGTATCTGATGTGCGCCGCTGCGCGCAAGGGGGGAATGGAGGGGGGGGTTGGGGGTCAATGAGCGCTTCAGAACTCCTGACCTGATATTTAGATATACTATTCTTCAATAAATATATTTGTTTGACAGGGAAGCTGTGCGCAAACAGGAATATATATTATAAAAAAAAAAAAAAAAAAAAATAAAGGAACCCAGAAAAAAGGGAACTTTCTCTCCAGGAATAAAAAGGGCAGGTGCTCAAGCCCCCTTTGATGTCTATGTGTGCACGTGCCTGCTGCCAAATGCCAAATTATATTCAATGTAGCCTAAACATTTTATTTGCATGGGAGATTATAAAACAAAATTATACTTTGTAGAAAAAAAACATGGCACTGTATTATCTGAGTCTTAATGCTGGGGAAATTAATATAATTGAATGTACAGCGCTATTGTATATTTGTGGTTGGTTTGTGTTTCTTTTTCAGGTGTGTCTGGTGTCGTATCAGATGTATTGGTTTTAGTGAGGGAGGGAGATTCCGTCACTCTACACACTGGTGTTCAAACAGACCAACAAGAAGAAATTAAATGGTATTTTAAAGACACTCGCATCGCTCAAATCAGTGGACATCTCAGTAAGACCTGTACAGATGTTCAGTGTAATGAAGGAACTGAGAGATTCAGAGACAGACTGAAGCTGGATCATCAGACTGGATCTCTGACCATCACAAACATCACAAACACAGACTCTGGACTTTATGAACTGAAGATCATCAGCAGCAGCAGTAGCAGCGACAAGATCTTCAGTGTTACTGTCAATGGTGAGTTATTAATGAATGTGTTAACGCAGTTTACATATGTAAAATGCATTGTTTTATCTGTGAAAATGGACATTTAACTGATCACCTGTGAACTGTTTATTTATTTTCACTGAAGAAAACATATTAAATGAATATGAAAGGAGTACCTCTTTATTTGGTAAAAATGCAAGTTAACTGCTGCTTTGATAAAGGGCAATGTGACTTAGTCATGATTGTGTCATGATATTAATTATGGTATGTGAGTTAAGCATGCACCAAGGGAAACGTCACAGATAATCTTTACAAATTTGTAGAAGCATCTCACTTTTAAAATGAAACAGCTTATTTTGATTTAGAACTAAAGGCCCATTCACACAAGAATGATAACTAAATGAATATTTGCAAGAAGTTGAGTTTAAATGAGATTTCAGCGCATCAGCTTATTTTTTTATTCAAATGAGTATTTTATATAAAATCAGGGTGTAAAAAAAGCACAAACTGAAATGTTTATTTTCAGGAAGGGTTTGTGCCGTCACAGACATGGTCACAGCTCTTTCATGTTAAGTAGGGAATTTCCAGGAAAAGTTTACCCCAGCAGCTTGTGGTTTGTGTTTCAGGTGTTTCTGCTGCTGAACAAGATGAAGTGAAGGAGGGAGAATCTGTCACTTTAGATCATGGTGAAACTAAAAGCCCAAATGATGTGATGAAATGGTATTTTAATGACATTCTCATCGCTGAAATCACTGGAGATCAGAGTAAGATCTGTACAGATGATCAGTGTGATGAGAGATTCAGAGACAGACTGAAGCTGGATCATCAGACTGGATCTCTGACCATCACAAACACCAGAATCACAGACTCTGGACTTTATAAACTACAGATCAGCATCATCAGCAGCAGTTTCAGCATCAGCAGAGTGAACAGATTCAATGTCACTGTCACCGGTGTGTATATCATTCAGTCATTCTGTGCATTTTCCTTTGAGGAATTAAACTATTTATACATGAAAAATGCATAATATCAGCATTGTTTCCCGTTGACCTCTGTGATGCTGCTGTTGCTAACAGATGTTGCCTTTTATCAGTTAAATCAATGTCATCCAACTGATGACCAAAGTAAAAAAAAAAAATTAAATATCAGTCAAAAATATTGTTAAATACAGGATGGATTATGTGTCAATTTCTAGTAGTAATGTCTTTCTGTTTATTTTACTGTTCCAGGTTCAGGTCTATCTTCAGCTGCTGTAGCAAGAATAGTTGTAGCTGTTGTTCTGCTGGTGGCTGCAGCTGTAACTGTAGGTTTGATTTACTGCCGTCATCGCAGGAAATACAAACCTGCAGCACAGAATGTAAGTATTGCATACAGTATAGCTGAAACATGAGTCTTCTTTACTTTTACCCATTTGTGAACCTGTGTTTTCTTACAGGACAATGAAGTCAATATCTTGTCACCTGATCAGAAAGACTTTCCTTTAAATCAAATCAGTCAGACTGAGGCTCCCAATGCCTAAATGCAGCGAATATTGTCTTGCACATCTGTTACCTGATATGAAGGTAATACGTCAGTCATGGTCCCACAGCAGCTGAACGCCCTCTGGTTCCACCTGCTACAGTAGCCACGCCCCCAAACTCGTGCAATTGGTTGGGCTGAAAGAGATTAAAAGAGTGGATGCAATTGTGTATGTTTTTTTTTTATTTGCAAGTTAAAGTGACATAGCATGTACCCAATTATGGTGTCCCATACTTGGAATGTGTGCTCTGCGTTAAACCCATCCTAGTGTTCGCACACACACAGTAGTTTTGTTGATTTCGTAAATGAAAATTATGACTAAATATAGTCATCAACAAACCGTTATCACGTGACGAAAATGAGACGAGACGCAATGTAAATGCTGGTCATTTGACGATGGCTATAATTAATTGTATAATGCAATAATATTGTAGACGAATAAAAACAAGACTAAATGTGCTTTACAAAATAGAAATCTTGTTTAGTCGGTTTATTATTCTTTTGCAGTATTTCTGTTCCCTGTGTCTCACTTCAAGGTCTGCATCTGGTCGCACTGCGCAAACACAACTGACATCACTTCCTCAAGCCCCACTCGCGGCATTATTTAGAAGACGACAACAGACAAAGTTAAGCGGGAATTATACTTTCACCTGGCTCCGCTGACTGTGAGCACACTTTCCCAAATGGACGAGGCTTTTATACTAGTCGTGTTCCCCGTTGTACTATTCTTTGAAACGACAGGGGAGTGATAAGGAGTAATTGTTTTCTAAAACCGTAGAGAATCACCGCTGAGAAACCATTTGTCAGTACAAGTCTTGTGATTAATAAGTTGATGAATTAATAATTTAAATGTGAAAAATTAAACAATCTTAAACTATCGGCTGTATTTCGCATCAAACACAAGACAACTGTAAGCAAACAGTGTATAATTAATATCTAAATACATTTTTATTCTATTTCATACAATAAAAATAAAACGTAAAAACCTGATTCCAAAAAAGTTGGTACATTGTACAAATTGTGAGTAAAAAAGGAATGGAATAATTTACAAATCTCAAACTTATATTTAATTCACAATAGAATATAGATAACATATCAAATGTTGAAAGTGGGACATTTTGAAATGTCATGCCAAATATTGGCTCGTTTTGGATTTCATGAGAGCTACACATTCCAAAAAAAGTTGGGGCAGGTAGCAATAAGAAGCCGGAAAAGTTAAATGTGCATATAAAAAAAGCTGGAGGACCAATTTGGAACTTATTAGGTCAATTGTAGCAGTGTCTCTCAGAAGTCAAGATGGCCAGAGGATCACCAATTCCCCCAATGCTGCGGCGAAAAACAGTGGAGCAATATCAGAAAGGAGTTTTTCAGAGAAAATTGCAAAGAGTTTGAAGTTATCATCATCTACAGTGCATAATATCATCCAAAGATCCAGAGAATCTGGAACAATCTCCGTGTGTAAGGGTCAAGGCCGGAAAACCGTACTGGATGCCCGTGATCTTCAGACCATTAGACGGCACTGGATCACATACAGGAATGATACTGTAATGGAAATCACAACATGGACTCAGGAATACTTCCAGAAAACATTGTCTGTGAACACAATCCACCGTGCCATTCACCGTTGCCGGATAAAACTCTAAAGGAAAAAAAGTAATATCTAAACATGATTCAGAAGTGCAGGTGTTTTCTCTGGGCCAAAGATCATTTAAAATGGACTGTGGCAAAGTGGAAAACTGTTTTATGGTCAGACGGATTAAAATTTGAAGTTATTTTTGGAAAACTGGGACAGACTAAAGAGGACAAGGACAACCCAAGTTGTTATCAGCTCAGTTCAGAAGCCTGCATCTCTGATGGTATGGGGTTGCATGAGTCTAGAATGGCACCATCAATGCTGAAAGGTTGATCCAAGTTCTAGAACAACATATGCTCCCATCCAGACGTCATCTCTTTCAGGGAAGTTCTTGCATTTTCCAACATGACAATGCCAGAACACATACTGCATCAATTACAACATCATGGCTGCGTAGAAGAAGAATCCGGGTACTGAAATGGCCAGCCTGCAGTCCAGATCTTACACCCATAGAAAACATGTAGTGCATCATAAAGAGGAAGATGTGACAAAGAAGACCTAAGACAGTTGAGCAAATAGAAGCCTGTATTAGACAAGAATGGGACAAAATTCCTATTTCTAAACTTGAGCAGCTTGTCTCCTCAGTCCCAGACATTTGCAGACTGTTATAAAAAGAAGAGGGGATGCCACATAGTGGTAAACATGGCCTTGTCCCAACTTTTTTGGGATGTGTTGATGCCATGAAATTTAAAATCAACATATTTCCCCCCTAAATTGATTAAAAAAAATTCAGTTTAAAACATTTGATATGCCATCTATGTTGTATTCTGAATAAAATATTGAAATTTCAAACTTCCACATCATTGCATTCTGTTTTTATTATTATAACTTTTTGCAATTGGGTTTGTACTTCAAATAAGAAGCCTTGGACAAACTATGTAAACCTTTTCCATCAAAAAGCACCTGATGGAGTTTTAACTTCACCTTTTATTTAAATGTATGTGTCTGTACTTCTAACATGTTTGGTTGGTAAAATAAATGAAGTAAATTCAAATCAGAGAGTCTTCCATGTCTGGAATGTATGTATTCTTCAGTCTATAAGGTAACTGTAATATAATACGATAACCTTGTTTGAAATGGGTTTAGCTAAAATAAAATTTTGGTTTCGTCTATACAACTAGGTACTTATACTATATTGACTGGGTTAAACAGAATGGCATTACTAAAAAGAGACAATATTTTCATTGACTAAAACTAGAATAAATGTCATCAGTTTTCGTCGACTAAAACTAGACTAGCCTAAAAAGAGTATGAACATGACTAAAACTAATAACAACTAAAATGATGGCTTCACACAGACTAGACTAAAACTAAAATTAAAACAGGCTGCCCAAAACATCACTACTCGGCAGTATTGAACACACTCACACCATGAACACACACCTGGAGCAGTGGGAAACTATTTTTGCTGCAGTGCCCAGGGAGAAGTGAGGTGTTCAGTGGTTTATTTAACTTGTGGTATTAAGTATGAAAGAGAGCATTGTACATTCACTCACTGTCAGTACGGAGACACAAACCCACAACCTTTGGGTTAGACGTCAGACGTTTATAAGAATAGCTATTCATAGACTCATCTTCTTCTGAGTTCAGTGCAAAAGTGTTTAAAGGGTAAAATTAAATCATGGAATATTGTTTCTGCTCTTGTTCTTGCAGACGAGTTCTTGGTTCACACATTACAACCACTGTATGCAGTCGCTTCTCTTCACTTATTTGCATTTTCAGTTGGCTGGTGATGTTTGCTTTGTGTGTGTGTGTGTGTGTGTGTGTTGAAGGGTGGAGTCAAGCTGCAGGTGCTTTGGGTTACATGTGACAAATCGACTGATAAAAAGATCTTTCTTTCTCACTGTGCTTGTCACTTGAGTTTTAGAGCTCTCCAGCATCAGGAGTTTTGTTTATTAATTAGTTAACAAGTTAGTTTGCCCTCCTTAACATAAGGAAATTTGTGTAAACTTATTTGGCTTGCTGATCACTGACGGGGGACTCGATGAAGCAGCTTCAACTCAAGCTCTGATAACCCCCCCTATTTTGGAAATGCATAGCTTTAGCCTCTCTGGATTTGTGTGACTATACAGAATGTACGACTTGGGAGCTGAGGCTGATACTATAGCCTGAAGACCAAGCTACGCAATGAATCGTTTGTTTTTCATACGTTTTCGTAAGTAGAAGTGGTGAGGAATTTGGCTATAACCTAACATTCCAATTAAACTCTATTGAAATTAATGAAATGGGAAATAGATTTGTTCGTTTTGCTGAACAATATTTAAAATTCAGTCAAAGTCAGTAAAATGATAGTAGTTCCCAATACTCTTTAGGGAGTCTCTCGGATACAAGTGCATCGCCATTTAAGCAGAAGAACAGAAGGCTTGTGAAAATGAATCTTCGCTTTAATTTGCTCCCAGTCATCTTGTTTTTTACTCGACAATGGTAAGACCTTTATTTGTTACAAAATCCCTCTTCCAGTTTTATACCTATTTCTGTGACTACAGTTGGAGGTGAGACAGTAGGATTGGGGATATACACGTTAACCGAAAAAAACGTTTCAGAGGAGTGAAAATTGTAAATAATCAGGTCAAGTGGCTTAGTATAAAATATTGATAAAGTCAGTACAAGTTTGTATGTTTTGCATCAGTGCATATACTGATCAAATGTAGCTTGAATGTAATGTGAGTCACTTTTAGGGTTGCCACCCGCCCCTAAAAATATGGAATCGTCTCGTATTTAATGGTAAAATGGCGCATCCTGTATGAAATTAATATGTGATTTGTTCAGTATTTTACAAAGGCCAACACCTATTTGAATAAACAAATAAGTATTTTGCTGTGTTTATAATACTAATAGCCAGGGCCGTAGCAGTGGTTAGTGGGGGAAAAAGTGAAAGTTTGCTGAAAGTGTTTAATTTGTGTGTTCGTTCTGTCTATTTGTTTGTGCTATTTAAACTAGGGCTGTCAAATTATTAATTTTTTTAATCAAATTAATTAGAATTTTCAGTGGATTAATCATGATTAATCACTATTTGCAATTACACCTGAATCCTAACCATTTTTTTCTGAAACGCATACCAAAAGATAAATAACAGGACACCGATACATAATTTTCATGTATTGATTCATAAATATGTGGTTATTTTTTTCTGAATTTCAAAAGTTTAACATTTACTTAGATCAAATTTACCTGAGCACTATATCAAACCATGCCATTTAACTACAGATAGTGTAAGAGTTTTAGGTGAACCAGTGGTTAAATATAGCCACATATCTATGAAATTATGCATACAATACTTTACGATCGATATTTTCACGATCTGAAGGCTTCAAGTGCCAGTAAAACCAGGTAAAAATGCATTTGCTTTCCCAAACAGCTGTAATTTTCGCTGCATTGCATGTATGCGTTCTGCGCATGCGCAATGTGAAACACAGGACGCTATAGCAGGAAGAAGCTCCACTGTATCAACTACCAAAGTCGTCTCTGTTTATCGAGCTTGGCATGAATTTATTTGAGAGTAAATCGAGTAAAACGTTAAGCTTCTTCAGTGTTTTTGTCGCGGCACTCGACGCTGTTTTTTACTATCTTGAGAATTCAGAGATAGACGAGACTTTCCTGACCTGAATAATTTGTCACACTGCGCATGTGAAATGAGTTAAAAAATGACATAATTAACAACAAACAACTAATTAACGTCGTTAACGCGCTATTTTTGACAGCCCTAATTTAAACATTACGTTTTTTCAAGTTTGTAAGTGTCCATGTACAGAAAACAAATAATTAAATGCAAAATAGCACTGTAAAAATTAAATATACAGTCAAACCAAAATTTATTCAGACACTTTCAACATTTCTCACAATATCAGTTTATTTGCTAGAAAATGTTAATAAAATATTACAAGAACTCAGTTACACACACAGACGCACACACACACACACAAGTGGGCAACTTGGGTTTAGTGGCACTTCAACCATGGGTATTGAGGGTGGAAGAGAGTGCTGTTCATTCACTCCCACCTACAACTCCTGCCAGCACCAAGACTCAAACCTGCAACCTTTGGGTTACAAGTCCAACTCTCTAACCATTAGGCCCCAGCTGCCCCTCTTATTTTGCTATACTCACTTACATACATTAATTAATAGTGTCTTGCACGTACTAGTAAACAAAATATATATTTCTTTCATTTGAATTTTTTTTTTATTTTTCTGTCATTGGATTAACATTACAGCAATTAGTAGCTAAGTAAGGTGCGGTCACTTTAAGAGACAATCAATGCATCCAATATAATACACATACGATTTTTTTTTACTTTAATTTTAGACATAACCAACAGTTTTTTCAGACAAACTAAGATGGGTATTTTCACATATTTTTTTATGTATTTGTCGGTACAAGAGCAAAAATAGACAAATTCGGTGTTCAAGTGTTTTGAGACGCCTCACTCTGCGTGAGCCTTGAACACCAGAACACCGCGGTGCTGAATTGGGCTCTTACACATCCTTTTTGGTTTGTTTTAACTGCTATTTGTTTTTGTTCATCGAGGTGCAGGAGGAACTTAAGGCGGGCATACACTTTGCAATTTCGGCAACGTACCAACTCACACTGTACGAGTAGATCGCATGCGATGTAAAGCCAAAACTCACGTTTTTTTATGCGCTCACTGTACGGTCCGATCGTCGAGTTGCAATTTGACTGCTCACACTATACGTGAGGAATCAACCGAATCAACACGTAGGATCCCTCAGATGTTTGTGGCTGTTTCTGAATTAACATGCTTTCCCGGGATAAACGCACTGCTTTGGTGATATGCGCAATTCTTTGTGCTGAAGTGTCCAAAAACAAATAAAAAAGGCGTATCTAGACGCGCAGGTGGCTCAGAAGACGTGGCTAATATGGTTTATCCATTTTGCAACGTGAACTGGAGGTAAGCAGGCATTTTCTTCCCTCTTTTATTTTTCTTTGCCATAACTCCACAAGTTTTCCCTCCATCACTTCAGTCCACACTACACGTCGTGTCACCATGGTTTTGTTAATGGTTTCGCACACGCGCAGTGCGGGAAACGCCAAAAATTGGTTCGTAGCCCTGCTTCAATAGTGCGATACCTGACGAGAGGCAACCAAAATTTCTGACATGTCAGAAATCCATTCGACCAACCAATTGCCGGTCGGGAGAGGTGAATCGCCTCTCGTTTCCCCTTGTACACTGCACGAACACTGCACGAAAATTTATGAAAATCGTCCCGACCCGAAAAAGAGTTGCACGAGTCAGAATTATGTTCAAAATCGGATGAAAATCGCACACTGTATGTCCGGCCTAAGGAGAACTTCACAAAGGAGAGCTCGGTTCAGTGTTTCTGTCTATGAGACACGGCTCTCTCTCTTCGTGCGCACCAAGCTCAGCGCGCGAGTAACCAGCTACTCAGTTCAGATTTTCTGCGTCTTGTGTTTGAATGGTTTAAAGTCTTTTGAATGGTTAAATTGGCAAGTGGCAAGGCTTAATAACACGTGAAAATGATACGCTTTCATGACAACTGTCCTGAGCATCTTTTTAGACTGACCTCAGCCAGACGGTTGAGATCGCCAGCGGCCCCCCCCTCGGTCGTGGGCCCCTATAACCGTCACCACCTTTCACCCCACTAGCGACGGCCCTGCTAATAGCAATGATAATGAAATCATTTTGATAAGAAGTATTAGAGAAGCTCATTTGAGTGTGATTTCTTCAGAATGCGCACCGTTAAAGCCCTTTCACACGAGCACAGCATGCATTAAATCAGCGTGATTTAAAACCGAGTGCCAACCACCCGCTCTCTCTCGTGAAGCCCATACGGAAGTGACTAAAACTGTAAATCATCGACTGGCCGCTTGATTTTGGTCTATATAATTTACCCTTCATTACAACTGTGAGGGGGGTGATTTTTATTTTTATTTTTATAAGTCATTCGTTTAAATTATATTAAGCCTTAAATGTCTGCATAATTAAGGGCGTGGTCACTTGAGTGACAGGTGGGTTGTCGGTGTTGTCACTGCTGTCACGCTATGTGGGTGTGGCTTCAGCAACCAGCTCCCACCGTTTTGCCTTTTTTGGTTAACCCATAGTGAGGCTCGGTGACGTGCTGCCAAGATGGCGAGGTCCAGCTCCGCCTACTTTTGGTTTCAAAAACTCTCTTCAGAAACCTATGAGTGACATCACGGACACTATGTCTATGTTTTTATACAGTCTATGTTAAAAACACAGGACCTGCCCTTTGAACACCAAACTTTCCAGATGTAGGGCTGAACGGGAAAGTTATCAATGTGTCTAGTAATGATGAAATGCACAGTTCTCTAATGATGAACACGCAGTTTGAAGAGAGGCATTTCAGTTGTTCACGGTGAACTCTCTGACTTTCAACAGAAGGAAGAACTTTATGCAGGTTTAGAACAACATGGTTATATTATGACTAAATTCATTTTTGTGTGAACCATACCGTGCTTCTAAAAGTACAGGCCTACAATTTTTTTTATTACATTTATTCCGTACATTATCAGAGCATGGTAGAAATAATATTGTTAGATAAATGTATACATTATACATAATGTTAGGCACTTTTTATTGATTTGTTTATATTCATCATAAATATATTCATAATAAATCATTTACAGTATGTCATAAACAATTTGGCATGTTAAAAAGTAAAAAAATGCTAAACTGATTAGATAAAAATGGGACAAATAATAACATAATAATATAATCCTAATTCAAGCAAATTAATTGTATCTATCAATCTATGTGCAAATTGAGGAGCTAAGCATGGCATGGAGCATCAAAACTAATGCGACAAAGAACAATTACAGCAATTTTAGGATTATTGTAACTGAAATGGCTGGAAAATCATAAATGCAACCACTAGTAATATGGTTAAATAGCTTATCACTTTTGACCAACATGGGGCGGTTAAAAAGTTATTGCATAAACATAAGTTTAAATTTGGAAAAATATTGAGTTAGAGACTCCAAATTTGCTATGGTGACTTTTCTCACTGTCCTCTATCAGTGTGCCAAATTTCAAAACTTTCCCAGAAGCGATTCTATGGGCTGCCATAGACTTGCAGCAGAAGAAAAAAAAATACGAAAATCACGCTAACGGATACAATAGATGCTTAAGCACCTTTGGTGCTTGGCCCCTAATAATGATAAATAAACAAATTTTAAATTACAATATTATCTGCTGGGGGTCGTGAATGGTTATCCCTTATTTTGCTGATTGTGGCAACCCTAGTCACTTTGGATAAAATGACAAATGAATTAAATGGAATATAGCCTAAACATTTTATTTACATGGGAGATTATAAGACTAAATCATACTTTATAGAAAAACATGGCACTGTATTATCTGAGTCTTAAAATATACATAAAATTATATTAATTAAGTATTTTTATAGCCTGTGTGGATAGCCTATGTTTGTTTGATAAGTAAATGTGTTTTTCATCCGCTGTTCCTTTGAGTGTTCTTTGAATCCAGGCTTATTTCTTTATTCAAGTTCTTAGTTTTCACAGCGCTATCGTATATCTGTGTTTGGTTAATGTTTCTTCTTCAGGTGTGTCTGGTGTCATATCAGATGTAGTATCGGTTTCAGTGATGGAGGGAGATTCAGTCACTCTATACACTGGTGTTCAAACAGACCAACAAGAAGATATTAAATGGTATTTTAAAGACACTCGCATTGCTCAAGTCAGTGGAGATCTCAGTTATATCTGTACAGATGTTCAGTGTAATGAAGGTACTGAGAGATTCAGAGATAGACTGAAGCTGGACAATCAGACTGGATCTCTGACCATGACAAACATCTCAAACACAGACTCTGGACTTTATGAACTGAAGATCATCAGCAGCAGCAGCAGCAGCGACAAGATCTTCAGTGTTACTGTCAATGGTGAGTTATTAATTAATGTTTAAATGCAGATTAAAACACAAATTTTTATTTTCAGAAAGGGCTTGTGCAGTTACAGACATGGTCACAGTTCTTTCATGTTAAGTAGGGATTTTCCTTTTTTTTTTTTTTCAGAAAAAGTTCCTCCAGCAGCTTGTGGTTTGTGTTTCAGGTGTTTCTGCTGATGAAGAAGAAGTGAATGAGGGAGAATCTGTCACTTTAGATCCTGGTGTAACAAAAAGCCCAAATGATGTGATGACATGGTATTTTAATGATATTCTCATCGCTGAAATCACTGGAGATCAGTGTAATGAGAGATTCAGAGACAGACTGAAGCTGGATCATCAGACTGGATCTCTGAACATCACAAACACCAGAACCACAGACTCTGGACTTTATAAACTACAGATCAGCATCATCAGCAGCAGTTTCAGCATCAGCAGAGTGAAGAGATTCAATGTCACTGTCACCGGTGGTGTGTATATCATTCAGTCATTCTGTGCATTTTCCTTTGAGGAATTATTGTGCTGTTTCGATAGATGAATGTGATTACTGATGAGGAATTGGCCGCTTTAATTATCTGCGTGTGCTCCTCCCGAAACTTGTTAATTAAACATCACTTCACAAGTTCACACTTACATTTAATAAACTGAGTAAAGGGTTATGGGTATTTGGTGTGCTGTCCATGGAGAGGGCTCTGAGCTTGGTACTTACTCCCGATGACCAGGGAGAGGGGTCCAAACTCTGCGTTTAGCCTGGACCCATGTGCTCCCCAAACGTGCAATTAGAATAGGGCAGCAGCCAGATACGTACACTTGAAGAGCCCCAAAAAGCAAGGCTTAATGTTAGAGGGGTGCTGGATGTCCTTTGGTATACATTTGTTGTGATGGTATCTAGGAAGAGAATTTGGCTTCAGTGGAAGCGTTCACTACTGCAGCAGTGGAGAAATACAGATAGATGCTCCTGCGGGAGCCACTACTGCTGTGGCAGTAGAGAAAGACAGAAAGGGCTCCTGCGGGTTTGGCTACTGCTGCGGCAGTAATGAAAGACAGAAAAGGCATCTTCGGGAGCAGAGACTGTAGCGGCAATGGGGAACATAGGGAAAAGCTCCTGCGGGAGCAGACACTGCTGTGGCAGTGGAGAGATATAGACAAAGCCCCCTGTGGGAGCAAGAACTGCAGCAGCAATAGGGAAAGACAGAAAAGGCTCCAGCGGGAGCAGACACTGCAGTGGGGAAAGACAGAAAAGGACAGCGGCAGTGGGGAAAGACAGAAAAGGCTCCAGCGGGAGCAGACACTGCAGTGGGGAAAGACAGAAAAGGACAGCGGCAGTGGGAAAAACAGAAAAGGCTCCTGCAGGAGCGGCTACTGCTGCAGCAGTAGGGAAAGACTGAAAGGGCTCCTTCAGGAGCGGCTACTGCTGTGGAAGTGTGGGAATTGGGTAAAGCTCCTGTGGGATGCTGCTGGGACAGCTGGAGTGGGGATTGGCCAGTATAGATTGATTAGACGATGTTAGAGGGAGTTAGCTATGGTGGGTCAGAAGCTAGAGTGAAAAGGGATGGACCTGTGTTAAAGGGTTTGGCAGATGAGGGTTTGGTGAGTTCTTTGATATGGAATTGGTCTGACTGTCCATAGGTCTTGGACCCCATGCCTTCTGACAAAATCGTTATCATTACGTTGCTGGCTACAGGGGGTGGATCCAAGGCAAGAGGGTTCGGAGGGATGGGTAGGAGTGGGGTGGAAAATAGAGAAGGAAGGGGGCATGAGAGGAGGAGGACAGATAGAAGCTGGAACTGCTGTAGGCCACAGGAAGTGATTCCTGAAGACCTTGTGTGCGGCCTACACTGCGAGGCAGCCTCACACTTACGTTTGCTACGGGAGCTGGAGGCCAATGAACAACAAAAAAAGGTTATTAGTAGCGTGAGGGAGCGGAAGACTTGTGGGCATGTTTACAAATGGAGGCAGCCTCACGTTTGCAGACCATGGGTGGGAGGGAGGGAGGGAGGGTGTGTGATGTCCTGAAGAGCATGTGTAGCCCGCATTGCTAGCAGAGGGAGCCTTATCCTAATGTCTGCTACGGGAGCTGGAGGACTGAAAAGAAAATAGGGGGTTAGAAGTAACAGGATGTAAATACTGAGATGTGTGGGCCGGTGTTGCAAGTAGAAGCAGCTTCATGCTTGCTTCGGCTGCTGTAGTTGTAGGCTGCTGGAAAGTTGAAGGGTTAGTAACATTTGACGAGTCAATCTTAAAATGCCTGGGTAGCCTACGGTGTTGCCAGCTTAGCTATTTGTTGCTAGATTTGACAATTCTTGAGCCTTGTCCACATTAATACGTTCCTGTTGAAAAAGCATCTTTTCCTCTTGTTTTGGTCCTCCAACGTGTGGCTGGTCGAGAAGCGCAGCTGCCGCGATAATGCCTGATGCTCTGCGGCCGTGTCTTGAGGGGTAGGAGTGATAATGGGGCTGGCAAATTGTGGCAGATCTGAAAAAAATCCCTGGTATAGATCTTTTTGTTGGATGGAAAATTGGGTCTGTGATAAGATGGCAAACAGAGCGAACTGAATGCTGAAAGACTAGAACAGTGATCCTAAAATCTGGCTCGCGAGATCCAGTTTCCTGCAGAGTTTAGCTCTGACTCTAATTAAACACACCTGCCTGTGATTTTCTAATGATCCTGACGACACTGATTAGCAAAATCATGCATGTTTTATTAGGGTTACAGCTAAACTTCACAGGAAAGTGGATTTCGCGAGCCAGATTTGAGGATCACTGGACTAGAATAATGAAGGTAGGACTGCTTTAATTATTTATAGGGGTTCTCTCTTGTGCTAATTGGACAAATGAATGTGATTACTGATGATGAATTGGCCACATTAATTATCTACGTGTGCTCCTTCCGAAACTTGTTTATAAAACATCACTTAAAAAAAGTAGGTTTAACTAATGTTATTAACATGTAGGGCTGGGCGATATATTGAAAGATATGATCATGCGCATCTAGTCAGGAAATCCGGATCCGCTAGATCGCCATCACCTGCTTTCAAATGGAGCGCCACTTAATAGACCGAGCCATAGATCACTGACAAGCTACGTGAAATCGCATTCATTATTGAAGGTGATTTATCTGCGATAATGAATGAGATATTGCGTAGCTTATCAGTGATCTATGGCTCTGTCTATTAAATGCCACTGCATTTAAAATGCATAATATCAGCATTGTTTCCCATTGATCTCTGTGATGTTGCTGTTGCTAAAACAGATGTTGCGTTTTATAAGTTAAATCAATGTCATCCAAATTATGACCAAAGTAAAAAAAAAACAGTGTAAATGGCAGTCGAACATAATGTTAAATACTGGATGGATTATCTGTCAATCTCTAGTAGTAATGTCTTTCTGTCTTTAGCTGTTCCAGGTTCAGGTCTATCTCCAGCTGCTGTAGCAGGAGGATGTGCTGCTGTTGCTGTTGTTCTGCTGCTGGCTGCAGTTGTTGTGGTTTACCGTCGCCGCAGAAGATACAGTCAAGCAGCACAGAATGTAAGCATGACATACTGCTCATTTAACAAGATATATAAGAGTTACCGTGTACTGAAAAACCTTTAAAAGAAGAGTGGTATGAATACATTTGTTATCATTATATAATACTGGGTTTAGCATAAATGTACACTGTGAAACTTTATTTTTTGTCCTTTATTTGTATTCTTTATTTTCAAGAAGACATTCATTCCAAAACACAAATAACACTCCCAAAAAAACTAAATTATCTGTCAATCTCTAGTAGTAATATATTTCTGTCTTTATCTGTTCCAGGTTTAAACAAACACATTGGTAACGCATTGCTCTCTCTAAAAATGTGTTTAAGTGTGATCTTGAAAGCATAATATTTAAAAGTAAATGTATACTGTAGTATAAAAGATGACAGTTTACTTCAGTTTAAGACACTTTTAAAATTTAGGGAAATTAAAACTTCTGTACAAAGAACAGCCAAAAAAAAAAACCTATTCTGAGTCTGTAGTATTTTTGTATTTACGTCACTGAAACATGAGTCCTCCTCTTTACACTTATTTGTGAATCTGTGTTTTCTTACAGGACAGTGATGTTAATAACTCTGATCAGAAAGACTATCCTTTAAATCAAATTCAGACTGAGGCTGCGAAGGAAACAGTCTTTCATTGAAAGGGACACTAAAGAGAATCAGGGAATGATGGAGAGAAGAGGATCAGCTGAAACGCTCTTCAGAGTAATTGTGCCACGAGTCCAGTATTTCAGTAGTCGATACCAGTGATCCAGAGAGGAACAGTGAGACATCATCTGTTTCTTGTCTTTTGCACTATAATGTTTGACATTTTCAGTTATTTGGTCCTGCCTGCTTACTGTACATTTACTTAGAACTGACTTCTCTATAATTGCCCTGTAGGTGGTTTGATTGGTATTGTTGCTGTTGCTGAAGAAAGAAAAAAAACGGTATCATGTTGCTAATGTTTATGGTTTAAACAACACTAACCCTTAGTCATCAACCTTCAACAGA
This sequence comes from Carassius auratus, assembly GCF_003368295.1. Classification (NCBI taxonomy): domain Eukaryota; kingdom Metazoa; phylum Chordata; class Actinopteri; order Cypriniformes; family Cyprinidae; genus Carassius; species Carassius auratus. Next base: position 49,542 of record NW_020528027.1, on the reverse strand, counting down.
AAACACTTTCCACCAGCTACACTGGAACCAAAAACCAGCCTTAAAGTTGTCATAGAATGCCCTGATGTAATATTTTCAATTGTTCTGTGATGTCCCCAAAATTGTATGTGAAGTTTTCACAAAATACCCCTACAAATAATATTTTATAGCTTGTTGAAATTGCCACTTTTGGGCTATTAGCCAAAACGCACTTTTTTTTTTTTTGTCTTGTCACTGGTGCTCTCTTTTGGAAAAGAGGCTTACTACTTACTTACTTACTGGAGTCCAGACATTTGTGCACAAAGCGTTGGTATCGCTCCTTCTTTCAGAAGCTATCTTTGACACTAACTCCAGTGCTGAACTGACCCTCGTTTGTGAGGCAGTAAAATGTTAGCACAGATATATAGGACTTTCCTGTTTATTTATTTTTATTTTAGTTTCCTTCAAAACTGAAGTTTAACTAATGTGTCCTCAGTGGTCTATCTATGGAGACTCCTATGTCTGTTGGTGCATCCCAACACAACACTTTTAATGGCGTGTAAGAATTCGAGAACCTCAGGCACTTTGATCTTCTGAGACGCCTCTCTCATATGCAATGGTTCCTCCTCACACCCTCTCCTTCCCCTCAGGTCTCAGTCATCCATGCACATTTCACAAATCTATTGTTTCAAGCTGCTTTATGTGTTGTTAATATAAATACTTCAGCTGAGACTGGTAATGTGGTTTCACTCTCAGCAAAACAACAGACAAGAATAAACCTGTTCTTCTGATGTGGGAGATGCCCCATTAAAGATCTTTGATAACCATTTGTTTTTGTCCTTTTGGGTCACGAGACCTTAACTACCAAAAGTCTTTTGCGTTTATGAGTGATTTGAAGATTTCTTTGTTCTGGTCTGGGTATATTAGCGAAGTGGCAAAACATTACTGGGCCTTAAGCATGACCTCTGCCCATGCACTATTTTTCTAAAAGCCAGGTCTGCATCTTACTCTTAAATTCATCTTTATCTTCATTCATCTTTTTGAATATTTTGATGTATTGATTTGATTTGATATCTTTGAATTGGCTATGTAATTGGCATAATTTATGTGACTGTTAATAAATTGGTACGTTTGATTCTATTCTGTTTTACTCTGTAATTATTGACTCTAGTAGATTAGGCTGTATTCTGGTTACCACATTTCCTGCATCAGGTTAGTAACGGACTAAAATTCAGTTGAGATGGAGAATAGGGCACATCAACTGTATCTTTAGAGATCGAGCCAACACTTGGTATTAGTTCAAGTGTACTTAGATTGTAAGGGCTTATAGGGAATTTCCATTTAGGTCAACTGAATGTTATTCAACCAACCTAATTAGGTTGAGCCTAACCTCTGTTTATTGTAATATTACTCTAGCTAAGTGTACATGGGAAACCATGGCATGACCATACCAAGTAATGTTGGTCAGTTTATATCTATTGATTGTGAGCTCTACTTAATTTTATTTTGCATGATTTCTGAATGCTTGAAACTATAAAATAAAGTCATAATAAAGTTAGCCATATGTTAATGTTGAGAGCTACAAATTTGTTAATAATAAAATGTATTTATTAACTTATTTTGTTGTTGATTAATTTTAAAGGTCTATTTTGACCCCTATAGTTGGTGTTTAAAATTTGTTTTTTTTTTTTTTTTTTTTTTTGAGGAAGGGGAGCACAACAATACAATCCTGCTAAGGGCACCCATTTGGCCAGCAGTGGCGCTGAGCATCTCAAATGGGCGGGACTTTCCCTGGGAATAACATTACATTCTGGAACTGCTTGTTTGGCGAGACTGTTTATGATTTATTGGGATTATAAAAGAATGAGTGGGTGGATTTTTACCATTATAGGCTGGATGTTGTCACACATTGCGGCCAGACTACTGTGTTCAGACACCTTATTAAAGTTATTTTTGCATGCCATGTCATGTTTAATAGGTTTGGTAATTTCCGGGTTTATTTTAAAGTTGGTGAAACACTTTGCTGGGTGTAACTGAATCCATAAATTATACATGCTGTGTTAACTCTTGCCATATATTTATTTTATTTGTCTTGTAGAATATCATCACTGTTTGATTTAGACGACTGCCTGCACAAAAATACTCTTATTCTTTATAAATATGTAAACGGCCTCAGAGACGCATCATGACGACAGGGTTTTATTAACAGCGCGCTGGAGATCCTAGCGGAACAGAATGACGTAAACAACGAAGAACTGGAGATGGAACACGCTATGAATACAAGGACCACTGGAAAAATCCTGTGAACACATAAATAAACATGACACGACATGACACGGCTGGAAACAATTCACACAACATGGACAGGGACAAGAGGAGCAAAACACGCATAAAACTTGGACCAGAGTCTAACCAATCATTATTGTTAATTGTTTCGCAATGTGGGAAGAATATTTGTACACATTTTCCTTTCTGTGTTGCTCGTCTCTACATCATTCAAGTTGAAAAGTGATAAAACCAGCAGAAAAAAACGTATGTTCTTTTCTGAAACTAGGAAAAAAACGTTGCATGTTTATGTGATAAATATGATTAAATGGCTGGACATGTGTGTCTCTCTATATTTGTGTGTGTTAAAAGAAATAACTACACATGCTTATATATTATTAAATCACTGATGTTGCTCTCGGGGCTTCCTGTCTCTATTCATCCATTGTTTCTTTGTGCTGCTGCTCTGACAGGTGTTATCTATACTTCTCCTTTTCCTGGTTATCAAATAACTCTCTATTCATTAACTCCTGAAAGGGGAAGCCCAGCACAGTGCCATGTGAACTCATTCTCTCCTGTCCCAGACAGTTTGCCAACTGTTGATGGGAGAAACCAAGCTTGTCGAGCCTTCGAATCAACTGAAATGATTCCTTCTTAAAGTGATTCACTGTTCTTAAACTGACCCTTGCTGGAAGAACAGTGTAAATGCAGTCCAACACCATTTACAAACCAAAAACAAATGATATATAAATGCTGTATTCTATTAAATGCAGTTAACAAAGAATATTTTCTGATTAAATATGAAGTGTCTTTATAATATGTGGTATTTGATTTGATTGCAGAGCTTGTTTTGTTCAATTTATATGGAGAGTTTACTCAATCAGACCAGTAAGATACTTTTAAATTAAACTCTTCATTTGTTTAATGCAAGTGTGTCATTAAATGCTAACACATTTCTAAAACTGACTCGAGATCAGGCAAAAAAATAAAATAATAATAATAATAATAATAATCAAGCATCATGATAACGCCACCTAGCGGCGAGACATTGACATATCAAATAATTTCGAAACTCAGCATATCATATAAGCAAAATGTTGTGAATTTCTACATTTTTCATGGTAAATAAGATACTACATATATATATATATATATATGTGTATGTGTATATATATATATATATATATATATATATATATATATATATATATATATATATATATATATATATATATTAGTCAAATAAATAAATGCATTGTTAAATTGAGATTTTTGAGATTTTTTGCATATAACGCTCTTGCCATACATCACAAGGTTCGTTGGTTCTTCAATCGGTCGTAGGAAAAAGGAAGAAATATTTGATCACTGTTTTTTTTTCTTCTTTTTTTGTTTTGTTTTCTATTATTTTTTATTTTCTTTTGTATTATATATTTTTTAGAATACCTGGTACATTATTGTGTCTTTTTTTTTTTTTTAATGATCCATTTCTGTTCATCTAAAATTGTTCCATTAATATCAATAATAATAATAATAATAATAATGTGACATTTGGTACATGCTCCGAATCACTGGCTCGAAACGAATGATTCTAAATTTGCCAAAATATCCATCAGAGCATATTGATATTGTGTGTGATGAAGTTATGAAGTTATTACATTTCCGTGTGGTGAAAAGTAGAACATTTTGAGTTTATGGATGCTGTGCTATTCATTAACCGCAAAATTAAACTAAAACAGAGCAGCAACATTTCAGCAAATAACAGTAACAGAAGAAAAAGAAAAGAAAAGAAAAACATCCACGTGAACTCTGATATTTGATAATCACTGATTGTTTATGATGATATTTCCATACACAGGCTCCTCAGATTTCTGAAAGGAAACACAAACTCAATCAGGAACATGCTGATGCAGCATTTACAAGAAAAAATAAATAAATAAATAAAAACATATAGCTTCAAAATCCCTCAGAGAGAATATTAATGTGAACTAATGGGTGGAGCTTGTGCAAACACAGAAGTCTGGCCCACGCTGGAGATCAACTTTACTGCCTAAAAGAAACTCATGCGGGCTCATAATTTATCAATAATCATATCTTATTATCTGGAGGAAACATGACATTTTTATGTCTGCTAATATGTTTTGCTTTGTGCCAATTAATGTACTGTGTCTTAGTAATTACACTGAGGTGCAAACAGTAAATAGCATAAAACATGTAGTCCAGATATGATCATGTCAGAACCCCCACATCTGTTAACACACGCTTCAATCAGACTGACTCACTGCAACAGTCATGAACGATCTTACCATTATTCGAGATGTTGGTTTAAAACCAGCTGTGTATATCTCCTGGATCACGACTGCATTAACAATAATCAAAGTCATGTTAAAACACAAAGCTTTCGATCTTGTATTAAAATGTATGCCTTGGAGATAAATATTTTAATATAGGTGTTAATTACTTATTTTTCTGACCTGTTTTTCTGCATTTCTTGCAGATGCAGAAGATCACGACTGCAGCTACAATCAACAGAGATCCAGCAGAGATCAACACTATGTAGAATAAAGATAGGCCCTGATCTGTAACGAACACAATTAGCCATTAGTGTTAGTATATTTGTCGGTCTGATCTTCAACAAACACTATCAAACAATAGCACTGCATAACTGAGAGATTAAATCAACATTAATATCAGCACTGATATACCTGCACATGTGTGACAGAGCTGAGTGATGTCCAGATGTTGAGTCTGGTTGCTGATGGGATTGTTGAGCACACAGCTGTAGCTGTTTTTATCCTGATATTCCACCTCCAGAGGTAGAGAGAGACTGATGCTGAGATCAGACACACTGATGCTGGACAATAAACTGTTTCCTTTGTACCAGGAGAGAGTCACATGACCCACATTCACCACTGAACACACCAATGAACAATTCTGCTGCGAGGATGAGGAGGATGATGAACATTGTGAAGAGTTACTGCTGATGACAGGAACAGGCAGACGAGCTGAAAACATCAGATGATAAACAGATTTCAAACTTCAGTATACAAACTCGATTCCAAAAAAGTTGGGACACTGTACAAATTGTGAATAAAAATAGAATGCAATGATGTGGAAGTTAAAAATTTTTTTATTTTATTTTTTATTCTGAATACAAGATAGATGACATATCAAATGTGTAAACTGAGAAAATGTATCATTTTAAGGGAAAAATAAGTTTAACATTTTAATTTTCATGGGATCAACACATCTCAAAAAAGTTGGGACAAGGCCATGTTTACCACTATGTGGCATCCCCTCTTCTTTTTATAACAGTCTGCAAATGTCTGGGACTGAGGAGACAAGCTGCTCAAGTTTAGAAATAGGAATTTTGTCCCATTCTTGTCTAATACATGCTTCTAGTTGCTCAGCTGTCTCAGATCTTCTTTGTCACGTCTTCCTCTTTATGATGCACCAAATGTTTTCCATGAGTGTAAGATCTGGACTGCAGACTGGTCATTTCAGTACCCGGATCCTTCTTCCACGCAGCCATGATGTTGTAATTGATGCAGTATGTGGTCTGGCATTGTCATGATGGAAAATGCAAGGTCTTGAAAGAGACGACATCTGGATGGGAGCATATGTTGTTCTAGAACTTGGATATACCTTTCAGCATTGATGATGCCTTTCCAGATGTGTAAGCTGCCCATGCCACACACACTCATGCAACCCCATACCATCAGAGATGCAGGTTTCTGAACTGAGCGCTGATAACAACTTGGGTTGTCCTTCTCTTCTTTAGTCCGGATGACATGACGTCCCAGTTTTCCAAAAAGAACTTCAAATTTTGATTCGTCTGACCACAGAACAGTTTTCCACTTTGCCACAGTCCATTTTAAATGAGCCTTGGCCCAGAGAAAACGGCTGCGCTTCTGGATCATGTTTAAATATTGCTTCTTTTTCTCCTTTAGAGTTTTAGCCGGCAGCGGCGAATGGCACTGTGGATTGTGTTAACTGAAAATGTTTTCCTGAAGTATTCCTGAGCCCATGTTGTGATTTCCATTACAGTATCATTCCTGTATGTGATGCAGTGCCGTCTAAGGGCCTGAAGATCACGGGCATCCAGTATGGTTTTACGGCCCTGATCCTTACACAGAGATTGTTCCAGACTATCTGAATCTTTGGATGATATTATGCACTGTAGTTGATGATAACTTCAAACTCTTTGCATTTTTTCTCTGAGAAACTCCTTCCTGATATTGCTCCACTATTTTTCTCTGCAGCATTGGGGGAATTGGTGATCCTCTGCCCATCTTGACTTCTGAGAGACACTGCCACTCTGAGAGACTCTTTTTGTACCCAATCATGTTCCCAATTGACCTAATAAGTTGCAAATTCTTCCTCCAGCTGTTCCTAATATGTACATTTCACTTTTCCGGCCTCTTATTGCTACCTGCCCCAACTTTTTTGGAATGTGTTGGTCTCATGAAATCCAAAATGAGCCAATATTTGGCATGACATTTCAAAATGTCTCACTTTCAACATTTGATATGTTATCTATATTCTATTGTGAATAAAATATATGTTTATGAGATTTTTAAATTATTCTATTCCTTTTTTTACTCACAATTAGTACAGTGTCCCAACTTTTATGGAATCTGGTTTGCAAATAGTGTTAGGAATATTCTGGTTTCAGTACACTTAAACACACTTGACAGCATTTGTGAAATTTAAGGTCAGATCAAATGATCTCTACTCACCGTAGACAGAAACACTGAATGTTTTTGATAACAGTTTCGCTCCACTTATGTCTAGTTCATAGAGTCCAGTGTGTTCAGTTGTGATGTTCATGATGGTCAGAGATCCAGTTTGATCGTCCAGCTTCAGTCTGTCTCTGAATCTCTCATCAGTATCATTATATGTGAAGATTTGTTTCTTTTTCTTTATTTTAGAAAGTTGAGACTTTTCAGCTCCAAATTTCCACAGTATGTCGTCGTCTTCACGTATTTCAGTGACATTAGTTTTTAAAGTAACAGATTCTCCCTCCATCACTGACACTGATTCACCAAACACACCTGATCAACAAACAGATTTTACACTGATTAAAGCTTCTGATGTTTTACAAAGCCTGAAATCAGCTGTAGTTTGTTACTAAATGTGTTCTGAAAAACATTCAGAACAGCAGAGCATTCATCTGGAACACAACCTATGAAGCTACAAAGTTAATTACAACATGAAATATTCTTCTTGATATCGTATGTGGGAGATATAGATCAGTAGATAAACTTTTTGACTAATGAATTAAAACTCTTGTTATTGTTCATGGTAACTACCAAAGTATTTTTGAAATCATTTTTAAGACAATATTTTCATTTGTAAACCTTGAAATTTAAGTTACATTTCCTACAGCAGTTTCCATTACTTTCCATGATATTTAACAGCTGTGAAGAATGTTACTAATATGAGCCCCCCGAAAAAACACATATATTTCTAACTTACCGATCAGGTGCCACCAGCACAAACAGAATAAAACAAACACGTGAAACATTTTCTTCATGTGCTCAGTGAGAGGTCTGATCTAAACACTTCAGCTGTTCATCTGGTGTGTGAATTCTCCTGAGACAGCGTTTGACCCTCCTACTGTCAAGGCAAGTGCCGAGTGACAGGACTTGCCTTAAAGGGACTTTAATGGGGACCAGAAACTATTGGGTTACCAACATTCTTCCAAATATCTTATTTTGTGTTTAAAAGAAGAAAGAATTTCATGAAAGTTTGATTAAATGAGTAAATGTCATCTCACATTGTGACACTAGCAGCTCATCGTCTGAGTCAAACTGAAACCTGCTGTGGTCAAATTTCTTCAGAAATGTGGTTTGATCTGATGGTTGGACAGCTTCTAGGTGAGAGCATGTAGCCAAGCTATAAGGTCACCAAGGTTCGAAACTCGGGTAAATTTTTAATCTTTCAAAATAAAATGTGTTTTATTTCTAATGACTAATTTGCTATTTAAAGCTCCTCATATAAGTGTCTGCATGTATAATTAATTTTAGACAGTTTGCAAGAATGTTTAGCTCCCGTGGTATGAACTGTGAGTGAAGGTGCTGGTGCCTTTGGGTTGCCAGATCCAGTTATTATAAGTGTATTTTGTACTTAATTTGACACTTTAGAAAGTTAATAGAGCGGGAGGTTGTACTTTACGGTTGGTGATATCTTTATCGTATCTTATTTACAAATGATTTGAACTCATTTCGGTTTAGTTTTTATAATTGTTTTTATTTTTCAGTTTTTGTTTATTTTCCTAGCAATATCTGGCAACACTACCAGAACTTCAACTGATAGTAATCAAAAGATCCCACAGACATGTTGGTGCTGACAGAATACCACAAAACACAAACACACACAAAACCCCCACACATCATGATATTATCTATCAGAAATTTTATCAACACTATCAAAACAGTTGCATATGACACTAATGCAGAGATCTGCAGAACAAGTATTTTACGTCTCTGCTATTTCATATTGTAGTCATGCAAACAACATTTATAAGGGCGCTAGACAGTTATCTTCTGCATAGCAATGATTATTAATGACTTAAATAGTTTGTAGAACCCTTCAATACATAAAAATGGTTGCAGGGATCTCATTTTTCGTGGTATCTCCTTCAGATTTGAAATAGAAACTCATGAGACATGTGACTTTCAACCCATTACTTTTCTAGATTGCTCCAGGACTGATTTAATGTATTTTCATATCAAATAAAAAATACAAAAAATTGGTGTGGTACAATTTTTTTCAAGGCACTTCAGTGTCTATAACGTTTAATCTTTTTGAGCATTATCAACTCCGGATTATGAAAAGTATAGCCCAAAGGGTCTTTTTTCCAAAAACACAAAAATGATGTGTATAATACACTGAAGTAAGGAACTGCTGCAATTTTAAGTTTGGTAGGGCACTTTTAGCTGTGAGTCCCATAACGGGAGGTCTGGTTAACAAGTTAAAGTGTTTAATGTATATAATGATTTTTATGTGGGGTTATTATAGCAGAGTTCCCACTCAGACCACACTAATTTTCTAAACCTGGCTGTGGCTAATACACGCATATTATATATATATATATATATATATATATATATATATATATATATATATATATATATATATATATATATATATGTATATATTAGAGGTGGGCATAGATTATTTTTTTTTAATCTAGATTAATCTCACTGTGATCTTGAAATTAATCTAGATTAATTTACATTTACATTTACATTTAATCATTTAGCAGACGCTTTTATCCAAAGCGACTTACAAATGAAAACAATAGAAGCAGTCAGGTCAACAAGAGAACAACAACAGAATACAAGAGCCATGACAAATCTCAGTTAGTCTAGTATAGAACGCATAACCAGGTGTATATAATTTTTTTTTTTCTTTCTTTTTTTTATGAAATGAAAAAGACAAGAAAAGGAAAAGTACTGATTAAAAAATACTAGTTAATCTAGTAATCTAGTAGTAATTTGGAAGAATTCGAATGAGCCAAGATTAATCTAGATTAAAATGGCTCATTCGAATTCTTCCGAAGGCATTCAGAATACGCGTTACCCAAATAAAATTGACAAACAGTAAGTCTTTGAGAAGGGGTTTATCAAGCTAGGTGGTGCATTAGAAAAGGGGCTCATCTCCTGTTTCCAAAATGTATCACAAAGTGCTTGAAAAAGTTGTAAACTAATTCCACATTGCACAAGGTGCAATCAACATTACTCCTGTTTCACACCAATGTTTAAGTTTTTTTTTCAAGTTTTTAGGTGTCAAGGTACAGAAAACAAATAATAGCACTGGATAGTCTTCAATGTAAAAATGAAATATACAATCAAACCTACATTTATTCAGACACCTTCAACATTTCTCACAGTATAACAGTTTTGCTATATATATCAAAAATTATATCCGGTTTCTGAATAATTTTGTGTTTGACTGTTAAAACTACAAAGTAATGCAGTCGAGAGCAGTGAGTGATTTTCGTTTTCATTTTCTTGGATTAACATTACAGCAGCCAGTAGCTAAATTAGGCGCGGTCACTTTAAGAGACGATAAACGCATCCAATATAATACACATCCCATTTTTTCCCTCAACTGTTTAGGTTTCACTTAAGAAATAAATTACAGTTTTTTCTAGCATAATTTCCAAGGTGGATATTTTGACATATTTTGTATGTATTTGTCGGCACAAGAGCAAAAATAAGCAAATAGACCCACCTCCCAACCCAACTTTGAGAATAGATTAACGGCGATATTTTTTTTAATCGCCCGATAAGAGTCTCGCGTTAACGCAGCACGATAACGGCGATAACTGCCCACCACTAGTATACACACACACACACACACACACACACACACACACACACACATATATATATATATATATATATATATATATATATTTATACACAAATATATATATATACATATATAAATATATATATATATATATATATATATATATATATATATATATATATATATATATATATATATATATATATATATATACATATACACACTTTTTTATATAAATTATAGAAATTAATACTTTTATTCAGCAAGGATTCTTTAAATTGACCAAAGTTATGATAAAGAGGTCATTTTACAAGAGATTTCTATTTCAGATAAATGCTGCTCTTCTGAACTGTCTATTCGTCAAAGAAATCTAAAAAAAAATCTACTCTGCTGTTTTCAACATTATCATAATAAGAGGGTTTTTTTTTCTTTTTTAGCAGCAAATCAGTATATCAGAATTATTTCTGAAGGATCGTGTGACTGGAGTAATGAAAATCTCAATAAATTACATTTTGAAATATATTCAAATAGAAAACAGCTATTTTAAAAAGGCTAATAAAATATTTCAAAATGTCACTGATTTGCAGTACTTGGATCAAATAAATGCAGGCTTGGTGAACAGAAGAGACTTCTTAAAACGTTAACAAGCTTACTGTTCAAAAACTTTTGACTGGTAGTGGATACTATGGGCAACTTTAATTTTTCTCTAATTTCTAGCTTTTAATTGGCTTAGAAATGTATAACTGCTGGACAATAACATTTGATGGTAATAATGATTTGTTTATATACAAACACTTTTTATCACATAATAAGGCTGAATAGTTTATATACTGTAATAAATGCTATGTCAATTGGCACTGCATTGTACTTTATTTATCACATGCTGGAGTTTTTTTTGGATTTGGAAAAAACAACCAAAAACAAATGTTTTCATACAGCGATAGCTGGACGCTGTTGTCCATATTAGGAGTTTCCGGACTTTCTGCGGGAGAGCGCCCTCCGGCTTCGAGTATGAATGAAACACACGCACATGCACACGCACACGCACACACACTGCAGGAGAGTTAGCACTCCGTGATGTTCATTTCCCCTTCTTAGTCCGAAAAAAAACATGAGGTCATCCACAGACTATCCTGTCTCTTTTAGTTTAAGTCTTTATTTATTCACTCCAGCTCTTGAAATTCTCTATACGAACACATCTGCTTGAAAAAGTGTGGGGGACGAATTTCCGTGATGACAAAAGTGGGGGGGACACGTCCCCCGCGTAATCTAAGCCTATATTTAAAGGTGTAGATATCAGTCAACAACAGGAAAAAGAGCATAAATGCATTTTTTTATTTTTTTATTTTGTAACTGAAACGTTAATTACTCTGTCTTTCCAGTTTAACTGTTATGTGACGTGCTTAAATCAGACTCAGGCTGCAATAGAATGCTGCCAATTAATTTTGATACTTTCATTAATAGGGTGACTTAAAGAAATGATGGAGAGGGAAAGGATCAGTTTATTTTGTGTCATGTATTTTGTATTTTTTCATGAGTCCAGTATTTCAATTTCAGATTTAAATACTGATCTTTTAGTACTTTTTCTACTATATGTGAATTAATTTCTATGTGAACTTCTAAATGAAACATTTAGCCTTATGCATTTATCAAAGCTGGTAAAGTGATCTAGACAGGGAATTGAGTGATTATCTTTTTTTATCTCTTGCACAAAGATGTATTCTAATGCGTTATGACATTATCCTCTTATAACTGATCAAATGACTGCATTTCCACAATTAACTCACCAAGAGCATTATGACATGTTGCTAAGGAACTAACCCTGGCAGCAGGGGCGGATCTACCCCTGCTGCCACCCCAGTTGCGGGGCCGTTTGAAGGAATTTGGGAGCCCCAAGCAAAATGGACATAGAGGCCCCCCGACCCCTGCACGCACTTAAAGCCTACAGGAACCACAGCACAGCCATACAGTTTAAGTTCACCCACACTTTATATAAATAAAAAAGGTTTACAGTGCAAATACTGCTTGAAAAAATAGTTTGGTGGGAATTCAATAGTGATTTGCAATAATATGACAGCACACACTTATCAGTTTAATCTCTGGGCTGTGCAGGATATCAGCTATAATTATATATTGTACTGTGAACAATGACAATAAAGTTGACAGATGAAATAAGTGCATTTAAGTGCCATTCAGTTTGGGTTTTAAATAAAGCATTTTCTGAGATGCACATTAAACATTAAACATTAAACATTAATTTAATTTATATTTTAATTATTGAAAAATTAAGCAAACTTAACTTATTGGTAAACAAAGGGGATTTACTATTAAAAATAAAACATGGAAGAAATTTTGTGTGATTAAACCTTAAAAAAAAAGTTAAATTTTTTTAGCAGTAGGCTATGTTCTGCTGAACAATAGTAATACATCTCTGGCAAATACTTGTCTAAAACAGGACTTTTATTTTGACGGGTTGACGTACCATTTATTCAAATCAAACGGTCAAATGCTCATGAAGTGACTGTCAGAGCAGTTCTGGAGATGTTGTTCATGTGTTCACGTCTTTAGAGAGACAGCAGACGCTGAAATTACCGCGAGCGTCACGTGCGCTTCAGTGTAAAGGAAGTCGTGCTTCTGCTCCATTCATTAACAGAGACGAGCAGAACATGCAGGATTCATATTTAAATAGACTGTTCCAGCTTAATATTTACAGATATTAGTACATATCGTGATTTGATGTAAGTGCAATGACCTATTTTTAATTCATTCATTCAAAATCAACACACGCCACGACGTTCTCTTTACATTTGCCCTCGCATCAAATTAAAACACTGCTGACTCCTTGCAGTAAGCGATTTCTGGTCTTCCTTATCCCGTTAAAAAACATGTTACAGTAACCATATTCCTTCCTTTCGAAGAAAAAATTGCAATAACTGTTCGTTACAAGCAGCATTGACCTCAGGCAGGTAGCTAACATAAACATATTTTTGCTAGCCTACCTGCTGCAAAATTACACCATTTGTACAAGACTGACAGGTAGAGCTATTATATCCAGTGTAATTTATCACTGACCACTATCTTGTCTTTTTTTTTCTTATCGTCCTCTTCCTTTCTCTTCTGGCTTCCTGAAGCATAATTCCGCTTCATGACTGCCGAGGAGGTTTTGTATTTTGCCGGTAGCAGAGATCACGTGGTTGGCTGGCTGCTGTCAACAACAACTGAGAGGGGCCCCCTTGAGGGGGATCCCGATAACAGTGTCATTGCACGTTACTGCATTGACAATCAAAGGTGTGCTCAAACAGTGTCGTTGCATTTTATTCTTAACCAGTCCTTGTCTTGGGGCCCCAGGCCAGCTCGAAATCTTTCGTGATTCGTGATCCCGCAACTGATTCAAATGATTTGCGATCCCCAAACTGACTCAAATGATTCGCGAACCCGCTTTGAACTCCCGAACTGACTCAAATGATCCACGAAGCCGCTCCGAACTCTCGAACTGATTCAAGTGATTCGCGATCCCGCTCCGAAACTCCCAAATTGACTCAAATGATTCGCGATCCCCATAACTGACTCAAATGATTCGCGATCCCGCTCCGAACTCTCGAACTGATTCAAATGATTCGCGATCCCGCTCCGAACTCCCAAATTGACTCAAATGATTCGCGATCCCCATAACTGACTCAAATGATTCGCGATCCCGCTCCGAACTCCCAATTTGACTCAAATGATTCGCGATCCCCATAACTCAAATGATTCGCGATCCCGCTATACGAACTCCAAAACTGATTCAAATGATTCGCGATCCCCAAACTGACTCAAATGATTCGCGAACCCACTTTGAACTCCCGAAATGACTCAAATGATTCGTGAACCCGCTCCGAACTCCCGAACTGATTCAAATGGTTTGCGATCCCCAAACAGACTCAAATGATTCGCGAACCTGCTTTGAACTCCCGAACTGAAATGATTTGCGATCCCCATAAATGACTCAAATGATTCGCGATCCCGCTACGAACTCCCAAACTGACTCAAATGACTCGCGATCCCGCTATGAACTCCCGAACTGATTCAAATGATTTGCAATCCCCAAACTGACTCAAATGATTCGCGAATCCGCTTTGAAGTCCCGAACTGACTCAAATTATTTGCGAACCCCAAACTCTAATAATACTGTAATATCTGTGTTGTTGTTGTTGTTGCTATAAAAACAGACCTAAGCCATCAATAGCCTTTAAAATGACTTAAAATGCATTATATAAAAAATAATGATTGGTCAATAATAACACTGTTAAAATACATAATGTAGGCAAATACAAAATAAACTATTTACGTACATGTTATTACAAATGGCATGTGATTGCTGCGGTTACACTTACAGGACAATCAAATGCTTGTTTAGGCTACTGACCAAACATTTCATTCAAATTTTCACTTAATCTTTCATTTTTGGACACTTTTTTGCTATAGATGACACAGGCTTTTTAATTTCTTCAACAAAAAACGTGTATATCACAACCCTTACAAAAATAAACCATGGTTTTATCATAGTAAAACTGTTTAGTTTCCTTTTGCATGATTTCTGAATGCTTGAGACTATAAAATAAATTAAAGTCATAATAAAGTTATAGCCACAGGTAAATGTCGAGAGCTACAATTGTGATTTGTAAATAATACAATTTATTCATTTAGTTTTTTATTTGATTAAAGTTATTTTTTCACCCCTATAGTAGGTGTTTTTTCCATCATCATATTTGAGGAAGGGGGGCACAACAATAAATCCTGCTTATGGGAACCCTTAAGGTGTTGTTATACACGTCTCTGGCAATGTGTGCTCTACTACACACACACAGAGAGACACACACACAGACACACACACACACACACACACTGAAGCACGCGTGGTGTTTTCAGCTCTTCACTATATTGACACATGATGTAGGCTACACATGTGCACATCAGCGCGCTATGAGAGGATTTCACCATTTCATTTGATAAAACTATCATCATTCATTCGTATCGTATACACAGACAGAAATGACAATGTCTTTACGACAACCTATCAAAATAAAATTTTGATATAACTTGAAGAAATTCAAACATGAATATAGTACTATTACACAGTAGAGTATGCTATACTTCAAGTATTAGCATACTTGGTATGCTATACTTCCTATTAGCTAATAATAATAGGTAATTAAAAAACACAGAAACTCTGTCTACAACTCACCAAAGTAAAAGTTTGGTCTAACTCAAAGAAATTATGTAAGAAATTGCTTAATAAAATACACTTAAAAAAGATATACTAAAACATTATTTTAAAGGAATGTCACACAAGTTTTCATAGAAGTTTTAATATAAGCTTGCCAAAACCATATTTTTCAGAAACAATTTCTAAAAGTACATTTGTATTTGTGCCTGTAATGTTTATTTATTTATTATTATTGTCAGCTAATAAAACCTATGCTTCAGGGACCATATTCATATAACATCTAAGGCTAAATCTAGCTCTTGACTGGTTGAGTTAGATGTTGATTAACACTAAACTGTAGAAAATCAGTTGAGTCTAGCTAGCTGGAAATGTCATTGGCTGTAAAAATCTTGTGTTTCTTATAGTAAATTGACATATTGATAACACTGAACCTTTTATAATGCTCTTAATGACATGTCGATGCATACTGTATGCATTAGTGAGTGTGGTGGTGCTTATGGGGTATGGTCACTTATTCCTTATATGAACTGTTTCAAATGCAAGACATTGATTGCATGAGATTAAGTTTGTAAATGATAGCCTGTGTCCTTTTGTAGTGTGCACATATATTTATCATCAATCTATGATAACTGTGACTAAATTCAGTATATATACGTCTGCCATATGTTGCCACCCCTCACAAATCCCTGCCCCCTTCTCGCCACCCCATCAATATTTTTCTAGATCCGCCCCTGCCTTGGCAGGACCTGATATGATTAGCAAAGCTATATATACACCCAGCAGCAACACGAGGAACCAAAACCAGCTGTGGTTGGCCTGGCCGTGCGTCACTCAGAAAACAACAAGCCAATCAGAAGAGAGCCTCATGAATATTAATCAGACAGGCTAAAACCGACCTGCTCTTAGCAGACCTCCTGAGAAAAGAGCTGAAAAAATATAATGAGATGGTTTTTGGTAATTACAGCGGAAATATATATTCTTAAAGAGACCAAAACCTATAATAAAACTCCAGAAAAGTGTGCAATATGGGACCTTTAAGAAATGCATAGATTTTTTTTAAACTTTGCTAAGTTTGTTTAGTTCCTGTAACTGGATGCATAATGCATTTTTATTTATTTTTTTACCGTAAATCAATAAGAACTCTATACAAATGCTTGATTTCCCAACGTTAAAGGTAGTAAACTGTTTTTGTGTGAGTTGAAATACAGCCAGCAAGGAAAAAAGTGCCTTGAAGTAAAACCCACATAAACACAATTTTAATTTCTTTAGCCTGTGAGAAATATTATTAAAACCATATGATTCGAATGGCTCGAAACGCCACACGCTGGTGACCCTGCTGGTCAGAAGATGCAGTGAAAACAGGCCAAACATGCATCAAAACACCGTTTACAAACCAGCTGCAAACGTTGTATTGAATTATAACTATTTAAATAGCTGCTTCTTTTTCTTTCTTAGTTTTTCTTCGTTTTTGATCAAAGAAACATACAATAAATGCATTGGAATATCCAACTTTATTTTCAGACGTATATTACATTTTATTTTCAGTCTGTTCAAAGCATGAATTCCGGTGATCTAAAAATAAGACAACCTCACATCTAAACACTGTTTTTTGGGGACATTTTCACGCAAACCATCCGTCTTTGATTTCTGAAAGAAAAACAAAATTTGATCAGGAACCTGCTAATTTCTACTAATAATAGAACTTTGCTATTCGCTCAAAGTGGGAATTAACTGTACACTAATGTTGAAAAAAAAGAAAGAAAAACGGACTTATTTAACTGAATGTATCTTGATTATTTCATAGAACTGTAGCATCAACAAAGAGGCCGAGCAGCTACAGGAAGTGACATCATTCAAGTCAGACAAATCATGACCAGATATGCACAGGCTTTAGAAAAGAAGAGGAACCGGAATATTCAGCAGCTATGATAATATGTAGGCTATTATGAGTTTTGTTCTGTTACGACATTCTTTGCATTGAGAACGGTGTTCATTTACAAACCAGAAACTACAAAAACATTTGAATGTTAAAATAGGGGTCTCCTGGAAAAAAGGTTGGGAACCTCTTAACTAGACAAAAATGGCAGCAGTCTCTAATGATACACCAGATACAGCATTACTTTTCATAGCACATGTTGAGCATGATAGAGCAAAACACACTGGTTTTAAAAAATGTAAGTATTAAATATACAGTATGTATTTTATTATTTGATTTGATATTTAGACTCGGTTTCCCTAGGGTTCCAGCTTGGCATTTGATGGCAAATAAAAGAGTGCAATTAGAGAAAGAGGCAACAGAAGAAACTAAGCGATTGTTGCAAATCAGATTAAAGTCAGAGTAACTGACTGCAACTGTTACGGTCACGGAAGATCTTACCGTGTCTTGTGTTGCTGGGTTATAAAATTCTAAATCAGTCGTGTCTTCTTCCTGTGACGTGACTGCATTAACAATAAATAACACATCTGAGCTTGCATTTGTAGAGTTATGCATATCTGGTTCAAATGCATGAAACGTATTTAAGATTTGTAGTTAATAATTGAATTCCTGACCTGTTTTTCTATATTTCTTGCAGATGCAGCAGATGACGAGTGAAATTACAATCAACAGAGATCCAGCGGCAGCAATCAGCATTATCAGTGAGATGTAAGCAGTCACTGAGTTCAGGAGATGAGAAGTGTAGTGTGGGTCAGTAAAGAATAAAGATAATGTCATTAGTGTGAGGAACGTGTCAGTCTACTGTAAAAGAGATAAACACACAGTGCTGATTTACCTGTGAATGTGTGACAGAGCTGAGTGATGTCCAGATGTTGAGTCTGGTTGCTGATGGGATTGTTGAGCACACAGCTGTAGCTGTTTTTATCCTGATATTCCACCTCCAGAGGTAGAGAGAGACTGATGCTGAGATCAGACACACTGATGCTGGACAATAAACTGTTTCCTTTGTACCAGGAGAGAGTCACATGACCCACATTCACCACTGAACACACCAATGAACAATTCTGCTCTGAGGATGAGGATGAGGATGAGGATGAAGAACAGTTTCTGCTGATGACAGGAACAGGCAGACGATCTGGAAAACATGAGATAAATAAACAGAAATATGCATAAATATAATCAGCATTGTTATTTTGGTTAAATGTGTTGAGCGTTTAGTGTGATGATGAGCAGTGATCGTGTCTGTCATCTCAAGCTATAAAATAATTAGGGATTTCATTAGATAAATAGCTAAGAAGATAAGCACAGGACAAAAAACAACTTTGTACTCACCATAGACAGAAACATTGAATGTTTTTGATGTTTTTTTTGCTCCTGTTATCTCTAGTTGATAATCTCCGTTGTGTTCAGTTGTGATGTTTGTGATGGTCAGAGATCCAGTTTGATCGTCCAGCTTCAGTCTGTCTCTGAATCTCTCATCAGTATCATTATATGTGAAGATTTGCTTCTTTTTCTTGATTTTAGCTATCTGAGACTTGTTAGCTCCAAATTTCCACAGTATGTCGTCTTCATGTATTTCAGTAAGATTAGAGTTTAGAGTAACAGAATCTCCCTCCATTACTGACATTGAATCACCAAACACACCTGATCAACAAACAGATTTCACACTGATTAAAGTTCTTGTTAGTTTAAAAAGCATGTGCTCATTTTGTAAACTTTAATTCCAGCAGAGACACATAACAAGATAAGTCACAGATATGAACAGACATATCTGAGTAAATAAAAAATGTACTGTGTGAGGTTACATGATGAATATTTAGTTACAGCTTGGAAGTAAAAGTTGAAGTACGCTGGATAATGATATATTAAATACATTTGTTGTTACTGACTATCAATGACATTCATAATTGTTCTTAAAAAAAAATGCTTACCTGATTTGCATTTGTAATCAATGAGAGAAGAAAAAAAAAGACTTGACAGAGCAGGATCTTATTACTCTGAAATGTGAATAAATAGCAGAAATATGCTTCTAACTTACCGATCAGACACCAGCAGCACGAACAGAAGAAAACAATGATGAGTAACATTTCCGGTTGTTCAGGGAAATGTCTTGTCTAAAAGCACTATCAATGAAAGCACAGCTGAACTAAACATACACCGTGTGAGCCTCCTAATGCAAATGTGCTTGTACTTCCATGTGTCATATCAAACTAAAGCAGCCTAGCTCTGGTGATTTAAAAAAAAATGGTTGTGTAGATGTATTCAGGACTAGAAGTAGAAAAGTTTGGGGAAGTACAAAGTTAAAATTGTGTATGAGCTCATAGACACTCCTCATCGGAGTCAAACTGAAACTGCTGCGGTTTGCTTTCTTGAGAAATGTGGTTTGATCTGTCGGGTGGACAAACAGTTTGTGTCATGCAAACTGGCATCCATAGCGAGTGTGTTCAGTTTGTAGGTGAACAGTTTCTTTCTGTCCAGCTTTGAGCTTGAATCCACTAAACGCGAGGAGAAACTGCATTTGACACAGAAGCAGAGCAGCAATAGAAACACAGTGAGCCTGTTTCACACAGATATTAACAAGTTTAGTCCGAAAAAGTTTTTAGTTTGTTATATTTTATAGTTTAATCATTTTATATCAACTCACTAAAAATGATTGTGCTCGTTTCAGAGGTGCTTCACTACAGGCGAAATCAGGATTTGAGATGATGTGCATTAAGTTGTTCGAAGATCATTCATGAGACTCATATCTGATGAGGGCATGTGTGAAACTGTGGCTTTCTGCTGCTGTTTGGTCGCATGTGTTACATTAGCAGACAGCAGACTGGATCTCTGACCCTCACAAACATAGGAAGAACAGACTCTGGACTTGATCTACAGATCATCTACAGCAGAATCAGTGTCACTGTCGTTATGAAGAGTATAATTACTCATTCACTGTAAAACACGGTTTCAGTCCAGATTAAAGGTGAAATCAGTTTCAGTCAGAAACTGCTAGCAAATTTCACAAATAATAAGCAAGTAACACATTAAATCAAATGTGTTTGACGTAGAATGTCTTAATTAGTATTTTTCAGTCACCTTCTGATCGGTGATAGAATACTGACAGGATGTTCTGTTTCCTGTTGAGCTCTCAGTGCTGATGCTGGTGAACTGCAGTTATTCAAAAACACACTAGATGGCGACATTTATCATTTCAATCCAAAACATACAACTCGAGATCCATGTAGATGTGTGTAAATATCAAATGATTTAAATGATCAGTTTCAAGGTAGCCAACTAGACTAATTAAGCACATAATTGCTACAATGCTAAATAATAAGCCATTTTCGAGCTTCCCCCATTATTAGGCTATGTGCTTTTTCAAATAATTGTCAAATTCGAAAATGAATGGCTTAATTAGCTTGTTAGTTTTATGAAATTAACTGAAATAAGCGGATGTTCATAAATAAAATGTCTAGGCTATATTTCCATTCTAAAGACAACACCCAACACAAAACTATGAGCACATTCAGATGAGGTCACTTGCTAAAAAGAAGTTTATTCAAGAGTGCTGTTAGTATACTTCTTTAAATTAAAAATAGGTAAGTATGCTTTTAATGTCCTTCTCAGAAATGGGCTTCATGTACTCCTCAGAAACATACTTAAAATGACATTTACATTTACTTGAAATGTTATTTCTTTATTTTTTTTTTATGAAACTTTTAATGAAAAATAAAGAATTTTGAACCAAAGGCTGAAAAAAGACTATGAATTGGATTCAGAATGATAATCAAAAAGTAGATGGAGTCGATCAACACCCCAAAGCATGACTGTAATTACCTCTTCATCAGTAATTTTATTCCATAACGTTACAGTTTTGATGCTGTTTCATGTTAGATGATCGTGTGTTACTTTCAGTTGTATCTTTTTCTTTTCACTTGTGTTTTTTTGGAAATTCTTTAACTAAAATTAGAACATTTAGCACAAATGGTAAACCACTAAATAAAAAAATAATAATAATTCAGACATCACAATAACAAGTTATTGTTATATTAGTATAAGTTATAGCACAAAACTGTAATTTTATGGAATATGGAAATTTCATGGAAATTCTGTTCTGTTATACGCCCTCTACCGTATAATAATGAAAGGACAGATTCTAAGAGTATAGCTCAAATATATTTTAGTATAAGACAAGTAAATTTAAATGTAATTCTAAGTATATTTATGAGAAGTACATAATGCCATTTCTGAGAAGAGAAAAATAAACTAAAAGCATACTCTCCTATTTTTAGTTTAAAAGAAGTATACTAATAGCACACTTGAATAAACTTATTTTTCGTAAGGGCTGTGGAACACTCCATAAGCCATGAGCAGCACAGTGAAGGTTGTAATGTATATTTAATAATGAACGTTAGAAAAATTTCCATATGATAAACTAAAAATAGAACATTTAGCGCAAATGGTAAACCACTAAATAAAAAAAAAAAAAAAAAAAAAAAACAATTCAGACATCACAATAACACTAAAAGATATGACACAAGGGGTGAAAACAAAACAGACATATCCTGGAAGACAGTAGCCAAACCAAAAGTGTGAGGCAGGAACTCTTTTCCATTAGTTACAGGATTTGATCATCTTCTTTTTGGGAACATTTTCATACACAGCATCCTTCTTCAATATCTGAAAGGAAACACAAACTCAATCAGGAACCTGCTGATGTGACAGAAAATTAATAGACGGTCTGTTCATCTCTTAATAACAAGTGCAAATCTTAATCTAGAAATACTAACAAATACTAGCTTTTGTTTCCAAAGAGTGCTACAGAACAGATGCTAACATGGAGCAGTTCATTTTTTCAAGCAGTTAAAGCATCAAGCAGACTGAGTTCTGAAGGTTTGTAATGACAGCCTGTGCGCTGAGAATGACTGTCTTTCACACAAAAGCAACAGCAAAGTTGAAGTTGCAGCACGTCTACAAAGCAACCAATGGCTGCATTTGAGCTCAGAGTGATGATGAACCACAGAGCAGCTGCAGCTTCAGCTCAGGTAACAACTGTGTGTCCTACTTCCTTTCCTGTGAAGATCTAGTGGTATAAAACATGCCCCTTAAAAAGCGTTACAAATACAACTTATTTGCATGTATTGGTTTTCATTGGTTCTCTTTTCTATAAGCAGAGGTTTTTGGATTAAAAATAAAAAGAAACGTCTATATTTGTTTATATATAAATCAACAGGTTAGTAAAAAAGTGTTTCATGGGTCAGATATCAGCAGGACCAGTTGTTTCAGGAACCAAATTCTAAGCATATTCACAAGTTGAGAAAATAGTTTTTTTAAAGCACGATTAGAGGATGTCTACTGTTTTCAACCGGTGAAATGTCACTTGGCTTGTACGACCAAAGAAAAATAGAAAAGTCAGAATTTTTAATTGTGGGGGAAAACTTGAATGGTGCTTCAAATAATATTCAGCCTAAATTAACAAACTAACAACATTTTAAACATGTTCTATGTATTAATACATTTTGATTAGTACCTGTTTTTTTATTATTCTGCAAAATGTAAATAGATACTAAATGTACAACAGCGAGGTGCAAACAGTACACAATTTTTACTGAAACTAGCCCTTTGTCGCCAGTCCCTATAGTGATGTCAGTTGAGTTTCTAAACCACCCACGTCTTCTCACACTGACCGTCTGATGCTGCAAGCTTCAATCAGCAAACATCAATCACACTGACTGACTGCAACAGCTTGCAACTTCTCACCTTCTGTCGTGTTTTCGGTTGACACAATGCTGAATCACTTCCGTCTTCCTTCGGTCTCTGGACTGCATTAACGATAACCACAGACGTATTAAAACAACCGTTTCAATTTGAGTGTCTTAAAAAAATAAATAACACTCTAATAATTGCTTGCTCTCCTGACCAGTTTTGCTAGATTTCTTGCAGATGCAGAAGATCCCAATAACTGTAGCTACAATCAGCAGAAAACTAGACGCACCCGCAGAGATCAGCGCGATGAGAAGGAGCTTTTCACCTGAAATGGACAAAATGAGCCAATAGTGTGAGTGAATCTGAACACCATCAAACATCAACACTGTACAGCTGAGAGTAAATCAATATTAATATCACCATACCTGAACATGTGAGACAGAGCTGAGTGATGTCCAGATGTTGAGTCTGGTTGCTGATGGGATTGTTGAGCACACAGCTGTAGCTGTTTTTATCCTGATATTCCACCTCCAGAGGTAGAGAGAGACTGATGCTGAGATCAGACACACTGATGCTGGACAATAAACTGTTTCCTTTGTACCAGGAGAGAGTCACATGACCCACATTCACCACTGAACACACCAATGAACAATTCTGCTCTGAGGATGATGATGGTGATGATGAAGAACACTGTGAAGAGTTACTGCTGATGACAGGAACAGGCAGACGAGCTGAAAACATTAGAGAATAAAGAGAAATATGGGTGCATCTAATGCACAATATTATTTTATTTGTAGGATGTTGACAGTCGGTGTTTCCATTGTCCCAAAATATAAAACGCTAAAACATTTCATGATGTAAATAGTTAAAGGAATATTCAGAGTTCAGTACAAATTAAGCTCAGTCAGCAGCATGTGTGACCCTGGAGCACAAAAGCAGTCTTAAGTCGCTGGGGTATATTTGTAGAAGTAGCCAAAAATACATTGTACATTTTCTTTTATGCCAAAATTCATTAGGATATTAAGTAAAGATCATGTTCAATGAAGATATTTTGTAAATTTCCTACTGTAAATATATTAAAATGTCATTTTTGATTTGTAATAAAATTCATTTGGACAACTTTAAAGGAGATTTGTTCCGTGTAATGGTGCAAATGCAAAAAAAAAAGGAAAACAAACGTAATTTTTTTTCAGTCATTTCATAAATTAATAATTGATATTTTCTCTCCTTTTTCAGATCACTAAATTGAGACTTAAGAAATTAATAATTTGAATGAAAATCTAAACAATTGTATATTTTTCCTTTTTTATCATACAATTTGTACAGTGGGCTGTACCATTAGCGCGGGGGTGTGCCGCAGACTGTTTAACAAACGCTTAACGTGGCTTAATGTATCCTACTAAAACAGTGACACTGGAGGACACACCTTATTACTAATAATAAACATATAGGCTACTATTTACAGACAAGCAGAATAGCCCGTAATATGGAAGTAAATTGCGCCACATTGCACGTTAAGTTTCATGCGCAAAGTTTCACATGAAACAATTTCCTCCCATATACAACTATGCCACACACACACACACATAACCACCAGAGACGTAGGCTAAATATTTATTCATAAACATCAGCCGCGGAAATCCGTTCACGTGTAATGTTTGAACTGTAAAAGCTAAATTTGAAGGTAAATGTTTTTCTATGGGAGGAAATCGCTTCACGTGAAACCTGCGCGTTGCGTTTATATTCTGGGGTCTTCTGCTTGTGTGTAAATAGTATGCTTTGCTTTTTTTATTCACTGTCTTGTCACTTTAGGCCATAGCATTTTCAAATAATGGTTTTCAAAGGGAGGAAAACGCTTAACTTGAGACTTTTCACGTCGCGTTCATATTCCGGTCACATCCGCTAGGCAAGGCAATACGGGAGGATAAGTTTAGAGTGTAGAGTTAATATTCTCATCTGCTTTCCTGTACCTATCCTTTATTAATGCATAGTATTAATATACAGAGTTTGTCCTTTTTAATGTATACCACTGTCTTGTCTTCGTTTATTGAGCCACGTTTTTTCTTTAGGTTTTCATTGGGGCACAAAACACTTAACGTGCAATGTAGCCCAATTTGCATTCGTGTTCTGGGCTATTCTGCTTGTCTGTTAATAGTAGCCTATATGTTTATTATTATTAATAAGGTGTGTCCTCCAGTGTCACTGTTTTAGAAAGGATACATTAAGCCATGTTTAGCGTTTGTTAAACAGTCTGTGGCACACCCCCACCCCACAGAATTAGATTGTGAAGCGTTACACGGACCAGCTTTTCTCAGTATTTCCA
Organism: Carassius auratus; assembly: GCF_003368295.1. NCBI lineage: Eukaryota > Metazoa > Chordata > Actinopteri > Cypriniformes > Cyprinidae > Carassius > Carassius auratus. Next base: position 23,847 of record NW_020528027.1, on the reverse strand, counting down.
TTTTTTGCACCCTCGGATTCCAGATGTTCAAATCTCGGCCCAAATATTGTTCTATCCTGACAAACCATACATCAATGGAAAGCTTATTTATTCAACTTTCAGATGGTGAATACATCCCAGTTTAGAAAAATGGACACTTAAGACTGGTTTGGTGGTCCATGTTGTTTGTTTAGAATTAATCTTTGTCTCATCACTCCAGAGTCTCAATAGTCTTTGTCTTTAACATGAGCACTGGCACATTCTAGATGGGCTCTTGTGCATGGGCTGCAGCAGTGGCTTCATTCGTGGACGACGTGTGGTGTCACGGGAAACATTTGAATGATTTAGCCAACTGTACTGAACGTGCATGCCAACTATTTTAGCTTTTCTCATCACAGAATGCTCTTGACGAGGCGTTAACTTCCATGGACGGCCTGAATGTCTAAGCGAGCTTCTCAAAAGTCCATCCTTTTTTAAATTTTGGATCACTTTTTTTTTTACATTATTCAAACTTATTAGTAACGCTTTATTGTTTTTTTTCAAACTTTTTTTGTGCAAAGAAGTTATTTTCTTTCCTAGCTCATGTGACATTTCTTTCCCATGTGGTGCCATGTCAACATTATATGAGAGTGGATTTAAATACCACTCTTAATTGTCAATTATTCTGTGTGATGATTGATTAGAATCATCTTCTGGCTAATTCCTGGTGATAACTATTTTATTTTTTGTTTTCTGCTAAAACAGTCAAACAAATTTTTGCACCATGATCGTTAATGATTTTGTTGAGTAGTTCTAGTTTTGTCTTTGGTACTGACTAATTTAATTTAAAACCAATTAACTAAATTTCCATTTTTCTGAGAAATCTGTTGGTGTGTACACATGCTGTCCGCTAGTCTCACCACTTGTTCTATATATATATATAAAAAAGGAAAGTATGTTACATTGAAGTGCTGATAATGGGTCTCAATGGGGTCAATCTGAAAAATACTGATTAGCTAGTGTGTAAAGTTTAAGTTTTATTCAATAACTTTGTCACTTGATAACACCATTGTAAGTACATGGAATACATTGGAAAATTATGATTTAAACAGCTGTACAGGTCAAATAATATACAAGATTTGGCAAAATAATGTTTTTTTTTTTTTTTTAATCAAATTATAAGCTTCACATTTCTACTTTTATATCTTCAAATAATTGACCTCACTGACTTCCATTCTAAGTGCCATGCCATAATCTAGATTTTTTTTCTGGTAGTCAAAGACTTTTTGATAAAACAAGAATCTGTGACATTTTGGACAAACGGTCTTTACTCACCATAGACAGAAACATTGAATGTTTGTATTCTCGCTCCAGGTATCTCTAGTTGATAAACTCCAGCATGTTGAGTTGTGATGTTTGTGATGGTCAGAGATCCAGTTTGATGATCCAGCTTCAGTCTGTCTCTGAATCTCCCGTCAGGACCATTATATGTGTAGAACATTTCATACTTTATATTGATTTCAGCTATAATGCACTCTTCAGCTCCATATTTCCACAGCATACTTTCTTCTTTCTGTATTTCAGTAACATAAATGTGTAAAGTAACAGAATCTCCCTCCGTCACTGACACTGACTGTATTGTTTCAGCACCAAACACACCTGGAGAACAGATTTCACAAATTAATTAAGCCCCAAGACAGTTTTTAACCTTTAACAGCAGCAAAAACATCAAACAAATGGTGATAAAATGTAAATGAAAAAGTGTGTGAATCAATAATTTGATCTATATATATATACATTCTGCTTGTAGAGAAAAAAAAAATGTCCATTTGCTCACAAGGTAAATACAGCCATAAATACAGTAGTTTCATATTTGGCTAATTATATCAGACTAACTGAGAACAGACTTAAATCTAAAGTAGATGTCATTATAATATCTGTGAATTTACATATTCAACTTCTTGAGTTATTTTAAACCGGCATTTTTTTTTTCTTTCTCTGAAACAGAAATAAATGAAGCAGTAAAAATGCATTCACAACTTACCAATCAGACAACACAAACAGAACAAAGCAAGCGTGTGAAGCATTTTCTTCAGCAGTTGAGCGAAAACTCTGATCTAATAAGATACTGATGCTCATGTGCGAGTCCTCCCCAACAGAGTTTCACCACCCTACTAGTTCACGGTCGTGTGTGTGTGTGTGTGTGTGTGTGTGTGTGTGTGTGTGTGGGGTGAGTTAGTTGTTCTGGACCTGAAAACTGGAAAACACTTCAACAATTTAACATTTATAGTTTCTGAAAGGATGTTATTTACTGTCAAATATGAAAAAAAGTAGAAGATTGGAAAATTGGATTAGTCATCCAAAATGTATTGATAATGTAATAATGTAATGAAAAGTGTCGCACTTCAAAAAGTCTTATTGAAGTGCGACACGAGCAGCTCAGTTTCTGGGTCAAACTTAAACCTTTCTTCAAACTCTGGTGTGATCTGTTGTGTGGACAACGAGCTTGTGCGTGAAAACGGCCATTTGTTTGATGTATGTTTAGTTTGTAGATGAAGGGTTTCTTCCTGTCCTACTCATGGTTCTCACAGGTTGTCCTCCCTCGTATACAGAATGCAATGTTATTCTATCATTTAGTTATGGTTCTAAATGTATTTTAATTTGGTTGAGATGTTCAATATAATATTACTTAAGTGCTGTAAAAGATGTGATGAATAAGGCCCTGATCAGACAGAACGTGCACCACACTGCCTTTATTTGACTGGCTTTTTTAATGTAGAAAAGAGCAGTGTACTGCGATGTTTTTAATGTTTGCAACCACCGAATCTGCTATTTTGTCAGTCCAATCAAGGATTATAGCTCGAGCAGTCTAAAAACTTTGGTTTGGTATAAGGTCACTGATATTGGCAAATGATGTTGGGTGCTTTTTTGCTTAGAGCTGGGATATTTATTTTTTTTTACTACAAAAGATGCAAGGCACAGTGGGCGGGTAAAACACAAGGTGTCCAGGATGCATAAATTGTGCAAACCGCTCACTGCCAACAGAAAGTAAGTACTTCTCAATGCAAACAAATGTGTTCTGTGTGATCGAGGCCTAACACAAGATTCGATTAATTCAGTGACGCTCTTTGCTGGTTACAAGGTTACACCAGTAGGTTACACCAGTAGACAAGTGAGCATCTTATATATGAATCAATCCTCTGTTACAAATGGGAAAATAAGCCTGTGATCTTTTCTAAGGTTGCATTTAAGTCCAGTTCCTCACTTCCCTCTGTCTCATTCACTTACAGCACACTGCATGAATGCTCAATACCGGCAGAACCGTCGCAATGGGTTGAAATGAAATGCCCAACGTGTATGTTTACACAACACTGATGTAGTAAAAGTTTGTGTTTTGAAACTTTTTCTTATAGATAGCAAAGTTGTCGAAACAATACCCGTTTCAATACTGTAATCTGCTGCCAGGCCAGTAGATGGCGATGTCACTTTGTAAAGAAAATACTACACGTACATAGACTGAACATGTAATGCATGTGTATGATATCATGGTTTTCACTAATTTGTGTTTTTGTGGTTTACAAAGAGACAATAATGGTATCACTTTGAAAAACTTGCGCTCTGAAATTAGTTTTTCGACAACTGGCATTTTTAGGCCTCCGAAATGTCACTGCTGCATAAATGAATGGCCAAAATGCATACAAAGTTTTTCATTTTTAGTTTAAAACTGTCATGTAAAAGGCCTCTAAGCCCTTGATTACTTAAGTTTGGCCATGCAATCTTTTGTAACCACAAAAAAACAAAAAAATAAAAAATAAATAATAAAATAATAAAATAATAAAAAAATTAAATTAAACGCACAAAGTTCCTGTGGACTTGCACTTGTGGCAGACATTATTTGCATTTGGGACAGGGCTTTTGTCCCTCAAGGCCTTCCTTTAAACTGTAAGTCCTCAGCAGAGCACATCTCTAGTGATTGAGGTCTATAAACTTAATATATATATATATTTTAAAAATTTGGTTATTCTGAATAATTGACTTGTATGGTGCTGAGCTGGTGCAAGATCATGACAGCATACAGTATGTATTGTGAATACAGTCTGTTGAATTCAGTCATTGCATTCAGGCTGGCAAACAAAAACGAGTCAAAAATGAAAGCTATGCAGGTTTTGAACCTATTTAAAAAGGAATAACCTCCTTCAGAGGTTTGGTATGAGCTTTCATCGCTGGGTATATCTAACCACATAATATTACACATGCAGTTTAGAGGAAATAATGTCTATTAGCCACACAATACAGCATGAAATAATATTTTAACCTTTGATATTTTACATAGACTACATAGCTCGAGTATTTTATTGCGAGAAACAGTAGCCCAACCCAGACTTCTATGTGTTTTGTGTAACCAGCATATGCTGTTTTTGTTTTTCAACAGGGTTATACTGTGTGAAAGAAGCGTTTAACAACTGAAGACATTTGGATGATCAATGTTGTAAATAATGTCGATATCAATCCCTCATCGCTGCTTCTGTAGAAATTTCACTTTCTATCAAACCCCGCCCACGAAATGCATCATCATTTTGTTTACATAGCCAGAGATTGCATCAACAGTGAAACATAACAGACTTCTGTTTCCACATAATTGGCATTTGTTTTTGTTTTTTTACAAAGAAACCGTGATAAGTTTCTTAGTTTTCATCCAGCGTGGGTTTTCCACTTTGGTAAGTCTATTTGTTTTTGGTGAACGATAATGGCGAATGTGACTCGGTTTACTAGACCACAAGCTTCACGTCCAAATCGTCAAATCATGGTACCTAACTTTGAGAAGAGATTAGATACCTTTGTGTTAACATTTTTAATTATTTGCAAGTTTGCGTAATATTGAATACTGAATCGAGTGGGATAAATGAATGGACATTCACATTTAGTCTAGAACTACATGTTCACACAGCATCTCTGTAGTTCAGATTTCTCCTGATATGTGGACAGAAGACTTGTCAGTCAATAAATGGGAAAACAAACTCCGATATTCTCTTGTAAATTAAAAGTAATGCGTTACCCCCATCACTGTTTATAATGAACTGTTTATTTCTCTTCCAGGTGCACTGGGTTTACAGACAGACAGACATGGTGCCAGTGTTTGTGATGGTGGAAGATTCAGTCACTCTAAACACAAATGTTAAAAGAAACCAACAAGAAAATATTAAATTGTTTTTCTACCACACTCGCATCGCACAAATCAGTGACTATCTCAGTAAGATCTGTGCAGATGTTCAGTGTAATGAAGGTACTGAGAGATTCAGAGACAGACTGAAGCTGGATCATCAGACTGGATCTCTGACCATCACAAACATCACAAACACAGACTGGAGTTTTATAAACTAAAGATCATCAGCAGCAACAGCAGCAGTGAAATGATCTTTAGTGTCACTATTCATGGTGAGTTTCCCTATTTTCCTGTTTTTGTTTCCAGTTTGTCTTCATGGGCACTCACTGTTTGTTTTCACCTGTGTCTTATTTAGTTCCTCGTTTTCTTGTGTCCACTACTGTCTTTGTAAGTTGTACAAAGTTAAAAGTTGTTCTTCTATATTCCATGTTCTCACCCTTCAAATTGGAATCACAATCGAATCACAGTCACCATTATATTTATTTTGCAAATAAACTTCTATCACTGCAAAGAGATTCACACTCAATCAGATGTTTATATGTCTTTCAGATGTTCCTGGCGCTGAGACGCATAAAGCAAAGGCCAAGTCAATGACAGAGGGAGAAACTCTCACCTTTGGTCTTGGTGTGATAAAGTCAAATTATATGATGAGATGTTTTTTAATGACATTCTCATCACTGAAATCACTGGAGATCAGAGTAAGATCTGTACAGATGTTCAGTGTAATGAGAGATTCAGAGACAGACTGAAGCTGAATCATCAGACTGGATCTCAGACCATCAAAAACACCAGAACCACAGACTCTGGACTTTATCATCAACAAGTTATATCATTAATGCATAATATAATTTAGTTTACCCTTTAGCACATTACTGATGAATATAGACGGTAACACTATATGGCGCCACTCCTGTTCACTCAGTATCATTTAACTGATGAATGTGGAAGGGTGTAAATATCTGTTAAAGATATCTGAAGAGTCAGTTGTGAATCTCTAGTAATAATCACTCTGTCTTTTTCATTTCAGGTTGGATTGTGTTTGTACTTGGTATAGCAGGAGGCATGTGTTTATGTGTCTTTTTTTTTTTTTAATCACCTAAAAATTATCCTATAATTTATTCACTCTAAAGCCATCCTAGGTGTACAGTATATATGACATCAGTGAGAAGTGGATGAGAGTTTGTTTTCTTTATCTTTAACGCTTTTATGTTTTTCAAAACATCATGTGTTGCATCAGAGGTCATTTTCCACCATAACTAGACTGCCATTATTGGAAGCTTGTTATCATAGTTTATACAGTTTCAAATATGGATATTTATCCTGACGAAAACATTGCTTAGCTTCAGAAGACTTTTATTAACCCCCTGGTGTCATATGGACTACTTTTACGATAGATGAATGCACTTTAAGGGCTCCAAAATCTCAAGCCCCATTCACTTCCATTATGAAGCTCAGAAGAACCAGGATATTTTTTTCTATAACTCTATGTTAGTCTGAAAGAAGAAAGTCTTGCTCATCAAAGATGGCTTGAGGATGAGTAAATCTGGGTTCATTTTCATTTTTGGGAGAACTGTCCCAGGCTGATCAGTACTCTCCGAACTCTCTATTACACTGTGCCTCATTTAAATAAAATGCCCCGAACAAACATATAGTTCTCAAATGTGATCCAGGACTCCATTCAAATAAACCATCCACTTGTTTCTGACGCTGAGAAACTTTTGAAATCTCTAAAGAGACACAAACCAGCATTCAAATGTGTATAGGTCTATGCGAAATGTATAACTATTGGTCAATGTCTTGCTATGTATTTGTCCATGTAATGTCACAGATCCTGCAGTGTCAAAATGAGGAGCGCGATTAAATGCTTTGTTTAAAATGAAGACGTTTCAAGCTATGAAACCTGAAGGATGATTCAATGGTAACAAGTCCTCCCTTATGTCAAAAGATCTAAGCAAATTTGATTTCATGATCCCTTTTAACTGCAATTATTAGAGGTTTCACTCGCAAAGTCATGTTTTTAATCCTTTCAGTTCATTTTACAGAAACATCCAAATTCTTATCGATTCAGACTTTTATCAGATTAAAGTGTGAAGAGTATTTGTTTCTGTGTGTGAGTAGAATATCAATCATGTTCGTTTCCTCTAACTTTGTTTTCTTCTTATAGGACAGTGTTGTAGAAAACGTGCCTTGCGACGGATGTCCTGGATCGCTCGCTAAATAATCAAACAACTGGCCTTTAACTGGATGAAGGAACATACTGTATCATTTACAGTACACTAAAAATAATTATCATTTCGACTGTGAAAGACAGGAAAAACCTGTTAATTGGCTAACGGTAAGTTCCCTTATTATATCCAAATACTAACAGAGCTACATTTTTCTGTTTTAGATGTTCATTTTGCTATTTTGGAAGTAAAATGACAAATCTTCTATTTACATTGAAAAGCCATGAAGTGACATTCCCAGAATCCCCTGAATGGAACTTTTTGTCACTAGTTATGTTATCTATGTCTTATGGAACGTCGTGTGTTGTTAAATGAGTGTTTATTGCATTATTTTAGAGTCATGTTTGTTACGACAGTGGTGTCTTGTGTTTGTGTGTATGAGACTGTGTGCACTTTCCATACGTGGGTATTCACCTCAGCTCGAGGAAAAAGCTACTTGTGATTAATTTTGATTCATCTTGTGGTTTTTCTCTTTCTATGTGTATCATAATGGTGGATGTCAGTATTTTATTTATTTTTTAAATATGAAACACCATCTCTGTGATGTAAGTGTGCTATCAGGGTCTGACCATGTCACAACAGTTTAGAAACAGTGCCACCTATTGGGAAAAATGGTAAACCCTTAAATCATATCCCTAGTGATAATATTGATGATTTTTCAATCATTCTGTCATTTCTCATTTTTGCTATTGGTCTGATGCTCTTTCCATGCCTTCTTTCTGCTTTAACCCTTAATTTCTGTTTGCAGTTATAATGTTGTATTAAGATTTGGTCAAACTGTGTGAATTAGTATTTGCTCAAACACTTTCCGATAAGCAAGGCTTGCGTGCTCTGCAAGCAGAGAGATAAATATGATAAAACCTCTGCTCGCCTCCAACAGAAAGTGACTCCCACGTAATTTGAAGACTTTTCAGTGTAAACATGTCTTGTGTTGATGTGTTGGAAACCAAACTTAAGGTTTAAAAACTAGCCTAAGTAGGTTACAAAAGTGAGCCGAGCAAGGATATGTACTTGAATATTACACTGTATTTTTCACTTACAAGAAACCCATGATATTTGTGCATTTCACACAGTGAGGTTTCACAGTAAATCACTGTTTGATTTGAGAGAAGATCGTATCTGTCTGATGATCATGCAGTTCAGGAAATGGCGAGTTTCACATTAGCAGCCACGGATAAAAAAAAAGTCCTTCGACCACACAAATCCAAACCTCTAACATGCACTCTCAAATGCACATCAACTGCAAATGTTCAATAAATTCTGATCAAATTGCATGTGTATCACTCAGACGCTCAATCTGAGCTGAGCTCATGTTAATGTTACGATTTTTGTTCCAGAATTGGTGCTGATTTCAGGCCTATACATATCTGTGTGGATTCTCCGCCATCTCGAAATGTGCACATACTGAATCCAAATGTCTAGTGAAAGGGATTCGTACTTAGAAAAATATAAAGGTTCATAATCTTATGTGGACAGTTGAATACTCCACGTGTTTATCCTCTGTAGCTGTCTGTAAAAATACAACACAAGATACAAAAATACATTTTATTTTCTATCTGCACACAAAATTAACCATTTGTCTTAATGCACAGTTCATAAACAACAGCACAAGAGTGATTTACCAGGCTAAAACAATCACTGTGCCAAATATTGTGCTGTTGTTAATAGACTGATCATCACATAAAACACAGCTACTCACCATTTCTTGTGGATTTCTTTTGTAGAACGTCACATCAGCGTAAATGATCTCTTCATCGTGAGACTGAACTGCTACAACTAAATCATCGACAGCTATAACAATTAAAATAAAAAAGCATGGATTAAAAACAAAATGTAACTTTTTTTTTCTCTCTCTTCACACAGATCAGAGATCCGCTCATCAGATGATAAACAGAATGATTATGAATTGAAATGAGTTAATGACATCATCTAGAGTCATTGTATAGATATACACATGTATATCCAAAGAAATGGTCAAACCAAAAAAAAAAAAAAAAAAAAGTAGAAACGCTATTTCCAATTGTTTCTTAAAAGCAGTGGGTAATACTTGCCTTCTTGATCAGTTTTTCTGTTTCTCCTGTGGATGCAGAAGATCCCAAACAGAGTTATGACCAGCAGAGATCCAGCAGCGATCAGCACGATCAGAGAGACTGTGTGTGAAGGAGACGCTCCGTCTGGTGCTGGGATGAGAAAGAGAAGGGAATGATCTGTTCTGAAACAACACACAGAGATCAACTCAGTAAATAATCACATATATCAGCTCTATCTGTACCTGAACATGTGTGACAGAGCTGAGTGATGTCCAGATGTTGAGTCTGGTTGCTGATGGGATTGTTGAGCACACAGCTGTAGCTGTTTTTATCCTGATATTCCACCTCCAGAGGTAGAGAGAGACTGATGCTGAGATCAGACACACTGATGCTGGACAATAAACTGTTTCCTTTGTACCAGGAGAGAGTCACATGACCCACATTCACCACTGAACACACCAATGAACAATTCTGCTCTGAGGATGAGGAGGAGGATGAAGAGTCTCTGCTGATGACAGGAACCGAGAGACGAGCTGGAAACATCAGAGAATAAACATAATGCTTTGTTTATTGAGTGAATATTAAGTGTTTTACCATTTAAATAGTACCAACATTCCAACAAGTGTGAACATTTGGACAAATGACATCTCTACTCACCATAGACAGAAACACTGAATGTTTTTGATATCAGTTTTGCTCCATCAATCTCTAGTTGATAGACTCCAGTGTGTTCAGTTGTGATGTTTGTGATGGTCAGAGATCCAGTTTGATCGTCCAGCTTCAGTCTGTCTCTGAATCTCTCATCAGGAACATCAGATATGAAGGACGTTTTAGCCTGTCTATTGATTTTAGCTAACTTTATAGAGTTTGTATCTCTATAACTCCAGGACACATCATCTGCACATATCTCAGTAAGATCAGAGTTTAGAGTGACAGAGTCTCCCTCCATCACTGACTGCGTTTCAGCTCCAAACACACCTGAAGAACATGAAAAAAGGTTTGGATTCCGGCTGAAATCAGTTTGTAACATCTAACCGTGAACTGAAGAACAGCGAAAGAGACAAAAAAGATCAAATTCAAGATCACTTACATGAACAGACAGATTAGCGTGATCTTTTATACATGTAATGGGTTTTTAAAGTAGAGCAAAATACACACATCAGATTTGATTTTCAGTCATTTCTGGTTGATAAGACTATATGAGTAACATTAAAACAGCTTTGTTTGAAAGGGTGCCTGAATATAAAGTAAAGATCAGTTTTGATTTAATTAACCAAAAACCAATGCAAATCCTTCATTTTGAACAGCAGCAGTAATGTTCTGAAGCGAAGAAATGAAGACATAAAAATGTTTTTCCAACTTACCGAGCAGCCGTCTCCAGCACAAACAGAACAAAACAAGCACCTGAAACATTTTCCATTCAGTGTCTGCTGAAAACACTCAAACTTGTGCGAATCACCCTCCTAATTCACACACACCGGCTCTGTGTGATAGAAAATTACACATAAATTCCTTCTGAACCTTTTGAGATTTTTATTTTTTATAATTTAACACCGATACTCTTAAAATAAAACAGGTCAAATCATCTCCCATCTGACATTTCCGGTCTTACTGATGTGACACTAATAGCTCGACATCTGAGTCAAACTGAAACCTGCGATAGTTTGATTTCCTCAGAAAGCCTGTGCATGCATGATTAGCTTGTAGGTGAATATTTCCTGCTATTATGAACTTTACAGTTGTGACATATTAAACCCATCATGAAAACAAGAGTAGATGCTGTAGTTTTCAATCTAAAACCTGTGTGCATACGATGCTTGTTAATTGTGAAGACATTAAAAGTGACTTTGTATAAGAGAGTGAACTTGTTCTTGCTTTTCCACTTACTCATCACAATCAGCATAAACATAAGAAACAATCTGGGGCCAGATGCATAAACTTTGCCTCTATGTTATTACAGTGTTAGCCATATGTAGTCAGTCTTATCTTTTGGATTCAGCATTTCACGCGACTGAATTTAAAACATTTGATCATTTTAAAGAAAATGAGAATTAAAGTTGAACTCCCAAAGCCAGATGGACTACTTTCATGATGTTTTGCTACATTTCTGGTCGGGACAGAAACCTCTCAGATTTCATTTATAATATCTTCACTTGTGTTCCACGGATGAATGGAGGTCTAAGAGGACTGGAACATGAAGGCGAGAAATTAATGACAGCATTTTCATTTTTGGATGCGTTTAAAATGGGTCTGTGTTATTACAGGTTTAGGTCTGTCTTTGGCTGCTATAGCAGGAATAAGTGCTGCTCCTTTGGTGCAGTGTCTGTTGTGAGTCACTTTCGCAAGAAAGAAAGTGGTGTCTGTTTATCTGCATGTGAATTATTGCGGATTATTTTAATCACAGAGCATCCCATTCTCTGGGATTCAACGTTACTGTTGTATTTACCTTCTGTGAATCAGTGTTTCTTTAACTTTTAAAATAAAATAATAAAATGTGAACATTATTTAAAGGTATAGTGAAGAGAAGAAATTATGCTGCAAGTGCAAGTTCTGTTAGAAAGACTAATGCCACGTCATTTATTCATATTAATAGATCTGGCCAATCACTGTTTGACGCCTGCAGTATATAAGCACTGAACTGATGATATGCAGATAAGGTGGATAGATAGAGGACATTTAGGTATATTTATAACACAAGTGCTTCATGATACATTTTTGTCATTTAAATTTTTGGTCACATCCGAGTTTAAATTTGCCATATATAAATCAATAAGAACTGCACATAGATGATTTTGTTTCATTAACACATTTTTCCATTGTTTTAATAAGCTGTTGAAATATTGTAAATGATCTGTGCATATGAAGTTGTTTTGTTTCGTGGTAAAATTAATTAAATAAATAAATCCTGTACCTTTCCACAAGCAACATATTTTTAGACCTGTATATTTTTCTTTAACTCTGCATCAGCCCATATAAAAACTTTTTTTTTTTTTCTGAAACAAGCAACAATAACTTGAAAGATTTTGGCATGTTAATGTGATTCTTTGCGGTGGTGTGCACACTTTATGAATTACTAATATTTCATTTTATAACAAGGGCACACTGTGTGGGATGCTGTTCTTACTAATATTTCTTATAATCATAAAATATATATATATGCATTCATTGTTTCAATATCTTATAGAAAATAATTTAAAGGGGGGGTGAAATGCTTGTTTTCACTCAATATCCTGTTAAGCTTGAGTACCTATAGAGTAGTACTGCATCCTTCATAACTCCAAAAAGTATTTAGTTTTATTATATTCATAAGAGAAAGATAGTCTGTACCGATTTTTCCCGGAAAAACATGACCGGCTGGAGGCGTGACGTGTGGGCGGAGCTAAAGAATCACAAGCGCGAATAGGCTTTTGCGTTGAGAGGATGTGGAAGCTGTGACTTTACCGTGAGGGAAAAACCATCATTCAAAACAAACCATGGCTTACAGTCAGATTCAGCCATTTATTTATGATCCAGAATCAGATCCAGAGAGTGAAACTGAACGAGAGCAGCAGCAGCAACGACTCGCTCCGAGCGGGGCTCGAACCCGGGTCTCTGGCATGGGAGGGGACGCACTAACAAGGAGGCAGAGATATTTGAAGCAGTTTTACTCACCGCCTGCGGTTCCAGCACACAATCGTGACCCTTTTTCCTTGGGATTGCATCATCCTTAAGAAATAAACGATACGCAAATTTATTTTTAAATGTAAAAATAAACTCCATACACTGGTCCCTTAATGCGTTTTTTTTTTTTTTTTTTTTGTAATCTGTGCAGGGTTTTCTTGCCCTGGCAACCAAAAACACACTTCTTTTGTGACATTTCGCGACGCTCTCGCTCTGATCAGTGAAGTCTGTTGTGCTCTCAGTGCTCTGCTATACGGGAGCGCGCGCTCTCTTCCGGCAGAAGTGCCTTAGGACCCATATAAGGAAATTCCGTTCCATCTAACGTCACTCAGAGCCATACTCGAAAAAAACTTTCCGAAACTTGTGACAAACCGGAAGGAGTATTTTGGGAACAAAAATACCCCTTCAAACGTACAACTTAATTTTTTAAACTGTCCATGTTTAGCATGGGAATCCAACTCTTTAACAGTGTAAAAAACTCAGTATGCATGAAATAGCATTTCACCCCCCCTTTAAGTATTTTTAGAGACTCCTCACCAGGTGGTGGCGGTAATGCGTCAGCTCGTTGTTTCTGACCGTCAACAAACTCTTGTAGAGGAAACCACTCTCGTCCTCTAGTGGTCAAGCGCTGTTTTACTTTCGTTTCTGAGCGTGTGTGTGTTTCTCCACTTTTTGCAAGTTTCTAGACAAGTTGGGCGGTTCAGTTAATGCAGGATGCCATTTATGTGAAATGGAACAACATAACTGAAGACCAAAACCAAATATGCTAACTAAATAAAAATAAATAAAAACAATCCCCTAGCAGACGATGTTTTTGTTGCAGGTGTGCTATAAACAACAGAGAGTGTGATGTAGTCTCACCGCACGAGTTGTTAAAGTAGTGCCATTGTGTCACTTTTAAAGTAACAGAATCTCCCTCCATCACTGACACTGAATCACCAAACACACCTGATCAACAAACAAGAGTTTAAACTGATTAAAGTCTCAGCAGAAACAAACACAATGTAAAACAGTGTGTTAACTGTTAATAATAGTGAGACTGTTAGAGTCAGGCAGACAGAAGAAATACTATTTAATGAATTAAACATTTATATACAGTTCATAATACACAAATCTGTTCACAATTCTTCTCTTCCAGATGTATACTATATTAGCAATATTATATATATATATTTTTCTTTTTTTTTTTCTTAATCTTACTTGAATGTTTTTGTTTTTGTTTGTTTAGTTATTTCTGTTTTTGTGTCATATATGTCTTTATGTTTGTGCAGTATGTATTTAGCAAGATAATAAGTGAATATATTTACATCAAAGTAAAAGGGTTAAAGTTAATTTCTTTCAAATGTAAATGTACTCATGTCAAAGTTTAAAGTTTGGTGCAACAGAATTATTAGATAAACCTGGATTTAATCTAGATTTAAGATGAATCCTGACTGGTGTAACAAACACATCACTAGTCTTTAATTAGTTTTAAAGCGTGGAGGACAATCATGTTTAAAGTTTCATAATATATTATCAATATATACATGATAATTATTGCCGATTAAAAGTACAGTTTAAATTGTGCTGGATATTTTAAATACATTATTAATAAATAATAAGTTTAGATCATTAGATCCCTGGATTTTAATCTATGGACTTTAAAGCTGCAGTAGGTAACTTTTGTCGCTCTAGTGATTAATAATCAGAACTGCTTGCATCTTGCAGAAGAACATCGTAGCCGGAACTACTTCACTCTGTTTATGTCTATGAAGAATCACAAAGGTACTGGATTACTCCGCAGCAGTACCCCCGAAGCAATCTAAAATAGTCCGAATATAAACACTTATTATAGGTGCACCCTAGTGATTCAGGACAAGCCAAAAACACGGTTTGGAAAATGGATTCATGGTGTACTCGCTTATTATATACATTTTTCTACATTTTGAACACAAACAAAGTTACAGACCTTAGCTCTGATTTGTTGATTTCTTAACTTTCCTAATTTTTACAAAAGTTACCTACTGCAGCTTTAAGGTTTCTGCACATTTTGACTTGTAAACGCCCATGATATTTTGAGGCGTTTATGATCACAGCAGAAGTATTTTTAAATGCATTTATTAGAAATGTCTTATTAAAAGAACAACAATGGTTCATGAGCACTGCTTTGCAGCTGATTCTAGTATTACTGGGACTTTGAGTTATACTCAGTGCTCACACGCGGTTAACTAATCAATACGCCGTGAATCTGGAGCCACATGCATAAACTTAGCCTCTATGTTATGACAGAGGCTAAGTTTAAGTGTACACCAAGTAACACACATATTTGAATATATATAACAACCTGGAGCTTAACACCCTCAAAACAGTGGAGATGATCGTGGACTTCAGGAGAAACCCCCCTGCACTCCCAACACTCACCATCATGAACAGCACTGTGACTGCAGTGGAGTCATTCAGGTTCCTGGGCACCACCATCTCTCAGGACCTGAAGTGGGACATTCACATTGACTCCATTGTGAAAAGACCCAGCAGAGGTTGTACTTCCTTCGCCAGCTGAGGAAGTTAAACCTGCCACAGAAGCTTCTGAAACAGTTCTACTCCACCATCCTCGAATCCATCCTCTGTACTTCAGTAACTGTCTGGTTCAGCTCAGCTTCTAAATCTGACCTCAGAAGACTACAGAGGGTAGTCCGGACTGCTGAGCGAATCATTGGTACAACCCTCCCTTCTATTCAAGAACTGTACTTATCCAGAGTGAGAAAAAGGGCTGTCAAAATCACTCTGGACCCCTCACATCCAGCACACTCCCTCTTTGAGCTGTTGCCATCTGGTCGACGCTACAGAGCACTGAGCACTAGAATGACCAGACACAGGACCAGTTTCTTCCCTCAGGCAATCCATCTTATGAACAGCTGATAATAACGGCGAACACACTACACTTTATATTTATATACACACACACTTTATTTATCTAACACACATACTTAGTATACACTTAAATTTTGCACACAATATATATGTACATACATAACTTCATTTTGTAATATACCTGCCTACAATTGTCATTTGTATATTGTCATTCACTATCTACTTATTTGTATTTTTTATTCTTTTATTATGTGTTTTATGTTCTGTCGCTGTCATTCTGTTGTACTGCGGAGCTTCTGTCACGAAAACAAATTCCTCGTATGTGTAAACATACCTGGCAATAAAGCTCATTCTGATTCTGATAAAACAATTACTTATCAAACAGATGGAATTAGAAATAAAGGCCTGGCTCTAATAAAACCCTCCTTCAAATAAAAGCCTGTTACCTTCTGCAGTTCAGGTAAATAAAGGCCCCGGCTTATATTTGAGGAATTATGGTAATCAATTCTCTTTCCGGCTTAGACTGCAGTGACTGAAACAAGTGAATTACTACTAGCGAAACAGAACCTATTGAATATTGCGCATGCGCGACTGAATAAAAAAAAATATTTAAAAAATCACAGCCATGTCTAGACATACTCACTCTCAGCCGTGTCTCAATTAAATTAATTTAAAATCTATTTTAACCACTGTAAACCGTTGCTGTATTGTGAACATCTGAATATTACTTCATATAACTTACGTCAACATTGAAAATAAGGGAACATTCCCGGGTTACTCATCCAAAAAAAAACTGCTGACAGCTAAATTTCATACTACAAAACTGCTGCTTAAACTAAGCGAGTTGTGAAGCTAGGTCTAACGTGACTTTGCTTACAGATTGGCTTGGTATCTTAAAAGCCCAACGGTAAGGTTGCTTTTTCAAGTAAGCTAAACGATGCTTTGAAAAAAAAAATCTGTTTCGCTGGAAGAGCAAGGGGGTAGCAACAGAACATACAGTACAGAGACTCACAGGTCCGATGGAAGGAATAACGGGATATTTTAGAGGGAAATACTAAAACGGTAAAACAGCGGGAAGAGAGCTCGAATACGTGAACTCCACGGAAAAAAACAGGAAGGTTGATAGCTACTACACATAATTAAATGTATATTTGTGAATGGTTGTTAGCACAAACCGTTACTAAACTAGCAGCTAGGGAGAGCGCAGTTTATAGTTTGTCCGGATTACTCTATACTGTTCCGTCAAAACACCGGGTTTATGATCTGCAGCTCCTAAACCCATCCATTTGTGAACTGTACATGAGACTCCAATGACTTGTACTCGGAACTGTTCGGAAGTGTAACTTAAGCGCTCAACAAAAACAAGGTAGCCGAGGATATTTGTAATGCAAAAGTGCGGCAGCGACTCGTCGTCAGTGTTCCACTCTTTGTTGGGATATGGATCCAAACCGTTAATAGTGCCGATTTTGTCCACATACCGGTCCCTGACATCCCTTTATAGCGTATCCCTGTAAACCCCAAAACCTTTTCGCAATTTTAACATCTTTTTTTCTTCCTCCAAACTCTGCTTCTTCTCGTTCGACTTCCTCTGTTTACATTCGCGAGGCCATTAACATGGCCGCATGGTGCCCAAAAACGTCCCTGCTGAAAAAAACAATAGAAACCATTACAGAATTTGTAATGGTTTTAATGGTTCTTATTGGAATTCTAATGGTTTTAATGGACACTGTAATGGTCTCTGTGGGTCTCTATTGGTAATTTGCTTTTCTTCTATTGGTGGTGTGTATTGTCTATTGGATACCATTAAGGACCAATAGAACACCTTTAGAAACTTCTAGTGGTATCTACTGGACACCAGTAGAAACCATTATGACTCCAATAAATTAAGTGGTTTCTTTGGAAAACTGTAATGGTCTTAGTGGGTAGACTACTGCTGAAAAAAAATGAACACACAGACAATAGAAACCATTACAAAATTTGTAATGGTTTTAATGGTTATAATGGAAATTATGTTGGTTGTAATGGTCACAGTAATGGTCCCTGTGGGTCTCTATTGGTGGTATGTATTGTATTGGATTGCCACCATACGTCATTTGGAAAGGTTATTTTTAATTCATTTAATTTATTTATTTATTTTTATTTTTTTTAAATCAACTCGACTCGTCATGGCCTTCAAAATTGACTTGAAAGTTGGTCTTTGTTTTGTCTGTCGGATTTGGTCCAAATTTAGCCCAAAAATAGATGTGAAATAATAACAGTGAAATTCTGCGTGACTTCCACGTGCTGTAATGTGCGCGCGCGCAGAACTGGAGCGGAGGACGTCACCATGGAAACGAGGCGGCAGCCCAACCGTCAAGCAGCTGATCGCTGACACTTAATGTGGTTTCACTTTTTTTTAGGTAAGTTTAGTCTATTAAATTACACAAATAGTACATTAAAGTGTTCCTGACACTTTATTTCATGTAAATTATACGCTTTCGTTTAATATTTACTTTATAGAAATGGTTTAGCGTCGTCAGAAAAAGTCCGTTAGCATCTCAAAGGTAAGGCTAACTACAAGAGGTAACGATAGACATGAGCTCTTATTATTAAGTTTGGGCTTTTAATGTCATCTTGTGTGTAGATGCTCTATCTCTCTCTCTCTCTCTCTCTCTCTCTCTCTCTCTCTCCATATATATCAATGGATGAATGGAAGTAACTTAACCGAATTAATTTAACCCTAAAAGTATGCACTGTTTAATCCTAAAATGTGAAGTAACGTAACCGCATAACGTTACATCACTTACATAGAGCGTGAAAATGGACTGAAACCTTCAGGTTTTGATCTTTCATGGTAAACAAATAAATACAAACTTGTTCTGTGATTTCAGAAGTGGCAGAAAAAAACATCTATGACACAGGAGAAGTTCCTGATTTTAACATTTCTGAAGGGAGCTGCTGACAGAGAGGATGAAAA
The DNA here is from genome assembly GCF_003368295.1 of Carassius auratus. NCBI lineage: Eukaryota > Metazoa > Chordata > Actinopteri > Cypriniformes > Cyprinidae > Carassius > Carassius auratus. Next base: position 5,004 of record NW_020528027.1, on the reverse strand, counting down.
CACACACATTTTGATGTCCACGCTGTAGGAGCATTACTAAATAAGTAAAACTAATATATATATATTTATTGTAAATAATTATATAAATTATAAATTCTGTGAATTATTATTTTTCTTTTCTGCATTTCACCTCTGCTATAGTATATGCCTTATACCTGGCATTGTATAATAAATATTGTTGTCTCTGTGACAGTGCTTATGTTCCTAGGTTCTTCCATGCTGATGGCTGTGCTCTAGAGTCATATCTCCTGTCGAAGAACATTTTTAGACATTATGAACCATGAATAGTAAGCAATTCGTCAAACATACACCATTCAAAAATGTAAGGGTCAGATTTGTCATGTATTTCAAAGACATCTTTTATGCTCACCACTGCTGCATTTATTTGATTAAAATACAGTTAAATTGTGAAATTACCATTTTTTAATAACTATTTTCTATTTACGTTTGTTTTAATAAGTGATCAAAGCTGAATTTTCAGCATCAATCTCCAGTGTCACACAATCCTTCAGAAATCATGCTTTGTGAAAACAAGAATAAAATTGTACAAAATATTCACATATAAAGCAGTTATTTGAAATTGTACTAATATTTCACAGCATTACCATTTTTATTTATGATCAAATAAATGCAGTTTTCTTAGTGTACATGAGACTTATTTCAGAAACATAAAAAAATCTCTATCTCCAAGCTACACACTCTCACACCAAAGTGACTGTTAAAAATCATTCAAACTTTGTGTCAGTATATCATAAATAGGAAAAGGCATCAGATCACCGTCTGTGATTTGTTGTTTCGTGCCGCATCCAGTGTAGAGAGCATCACTGATTATAAAAGGCTCTGTTGTATTTTGTTGTGCTGTCCAGTGACGACACAGTGTTAGAACTCTTGTTAAATATCATTACATATGATGTATGTATGATCCCATTCAGCACTGATAGATCTTTTCTATTTCAGAGACTGAAAATCATTGATAAACCACAAGGTTACTGTAACATATTTAAACAATATTAATAAGAATTAATAAAAATGCATCTGTGACTTAATATTGCTTCTTATTCTTGAGTGGAAAGTTCTCATTAAACACATAGCTTTCTTCTCATCTTTGTGCATTTTCAAACATTGTGCATATTTCTGAATCATTTTTTTTTAACTTCATAATATTGGTTGTCTTCTCTTGTTTCAGAGTTTAGCTCCAACCCCAGTTAAGCGGACCTGAGCAGCTGATCAAGGATCAGCAGAAACTCTGCAGAACATTGGTCCTTCAGCCCAGGACTGGACACCAGTGTTGTAAGTCATTCTGTCTCTTTATTGTGCATGTTCAGGACATATTGCAGGAGATCTCAACATTGTCTCTTAAGGTCCACTTACATGCAGAGTTTTGCTCCAACCTGCAGTGCACCTGAACACATTAATCGAGGTCTAACTTTTAGTGTTGTCACTGTACCAATTTCAGTACCAAAGCAAAACACAAAAACATGCTAATTATTATTTTTTTAATTATTATTATTAGCCGCACTTATGCTAACAATTAACTACTCCAATAACAGTGTTCATTTCAATCCGACATTCAAATTACAGTTATATATATATATCCTGATAAATACAGGTGCTGGTCATATAATTAAAATATCATCAAAAAGTTGATTTCACTAATTCCATTCAAAAAGTGAAACTTGTATATTATATTCATTCATTACACACAGACTGATATATTCCAAATCTTTATTTCTTTTAATTTTGATGTTTATAACTGACAACTAAGGAAAATCCCAAATTCAGTATCCCAGAAAATTTGAATGTTGTGAAAAGGTTCAATATTGAAGAGACCTGGTGCCACACTCTAATCAGCTAATTAACTCAAAACAACTGCAAATTCTTTAAATGGTCTCTCAGTCTCGTTCTGTAGGCTACATAATCATGGGGAACACTGCTGACTTTACAATTGTCCAAAAGACGACCACTGACACTTTGCACAAGGAGGGGAAGACACAAAAGGTCATTTCAAAAGAGGCTGGCTGTTCACAGAGCTCTGTGTCCAAGCACATTAATAGAGAGGAGAAGGGAAGGAAAAGATGTAGTAGAAAATAAGTGTAGAAGCAATAGGGATAACTGCACCCTGGAGAGGATTGTGAAACAAAACCCATACAAAAATGTGGGGGAGATTCACAAAGAGTGGACTGCAGCTGGAGTCAGTGCTTCAAGAACCACTACACACAGACGTATGCAAGATATGGGTTTCAGTTTCACATTCCTTGTGTCAAGCCACTCTTGAACAACAGACAGAACCAGAAGTGTCTCGCTTCAAAAAGGACTGGACTGCTGCTGAGTAGTGATATATCAGACCCAAGAATGCAGAAGAGCTGAAGGCCACTATCAGAGTAACCTGGTCTCTCATAACACCTGAGCAGTGCCACAGACTGATCGACTCCATGCCACACCGCATTGCTGCAGTCATTCAGGGGAAAGGAGCCCCAACTAAGTATTGAGTGCTGTACATGCTCATACTTTTCATGTTCATACTTTTCAGTTGGCCAAGATTTCTAAAAATCCTTTCTTTGTATTGGTCTTAAGTTATACTCTAATTTTCTAAGATAATGAATTTGGGATTTTCCTTAGTTGTTAGATATAAATAAATATATCAGTCTGTGTGTAATGAATGAATATAATATACAAGTTTCACTTTTTGAATTGAAATTATGATATTCTAATTATACGACAAGCACCTGTATACACAGAATGACTAATTGAACTGCTTTTATAGTTTTAATAATTAATTTATTTGTAATGAATAAAGGGATTTTACATTTGATTATTTGTTTTTCTTACTTGAATGCTTTTTGTTCGGATGTAAAATAAAAAAGTGAATTATTATTAAGAAAAGAACTGCAGGAAAAGATGCAATGTTGCTCAGTGATTTTGCTTTGGAACCTTTAGAAAATAGAAAAGAGTTGACTTTGCCAACTCTTTCAACTTCAAACGGGTGTAGCTCAGTCATTTTTATATATATATATATATATATATACAGTTATACATAATTTTGAAGGACTTTTTAATGAGAAAAAAAACCTCAAATGATTTTTGCTCATTGTGACTAACTTTGCCAGCACAGGTCACATATGCTACTTAATTTCCACTTGAGAGTGGTCAGATTTAAAGTCTGAGATTAGTCCATCAGTTCTTGAATTTAAATTTTTGTTTATGTGCGTGTGTGTGTGTGTGTGTGTGTTCAAAACAAGAGTGTCTGTCTCAGAAGCTGAAGAAAAAAGGCCACACCTTGTAGGAAATAAACGCCTCCTAAGTGTACGGAAATACCTGGCTGAGGAGATCAGTGACATAAACCAGATAAAACTGTCAGTGGTAAGTGTTTACATATCCATATCCGAATGGAATTGCTACAACCTCTTATCTAATATGACTCGAAGTGAATAGAGACTATGTACCATAAAAAGTAGATAATGTAATTATTCTAGCCTTTTTGTGAAACTGGACCACAAAACCAGTTACAAGGGTAATTGTTTTTATTTTATTTTTTAGATTTTTATTCCAATAATAATAATAAATAGGTTTTCCATTGATGTATGGTTTGTTAGGAGGACAATATTTGTCTGAGATACAACTATTTGAAAATCTGGAATCTGATGGTGCTAAAAAATCTAAATATTGTGAAAAATATTTCAAATCCAAAGCAAGGCATTTTATTAATACAAAATTAAGTTGATACATTTATGGTAGGGAATTTACAAAATATATTCATGGAACATTATCTTTTTTTAAATCCTAATGATTTTAGGCATGAAAGAAAAATCAATAACTTTTTTGAGACTGCCATATAAATATATGAATGGATAATCTCACATACTGGTATTGTGGTACATTGTCCTAATGAATTGTCCCTTTTTTTTTTTTTGCAGGTCTGAGACAGCTACAAGCCACAAAAACAGTTCATAGTTCCTGCATTTCTATAATGCATTAATGAATAACAATAATTAAAATAAAATGTAATGTCAAGGTTTTGTGTTAATTCCAGCTATGTTGAGTATTCTGTGAATAATTTTGATTTTAGGTGCATATTCTTAATTCTTTGCAAAACAACCTGAACTGTTTGCTATTGAAAGGTTGGTATGAAGTTTAAATAAATAAAAAAATTATATTCTTGACAAAACCTGTGTACAGTTTGTATTAATAATTTAAATTATTTACTTATATTAATTAATGGCCTAATTACCAGCTATCAGTTAAACATTCAAATCAGAACCAAAAACTGCAACAAAAACTATTAAATATATGCAAATAAAGACCAGTACAAACTTGCAATGGAACCATCAGAACCATTACAAAACCGACGGAAACCATTAAATTTGTTTTAATAAAGACCAATACAAACTTGTAATGGAACCATCAGAACCATTACAAAACTGACGGAAACCATTAAATTTTTTTTAATAAAGACCAATACAAACTTGTAATGGAACCATCAGAACCATTACAAAACCAACAGAAACCATTAAATTTGTTTTAATAAAGACCAATACAAACTTGTAATGGAACCATCAGAACCATTACAAAACCAACAGAAACCATTAAATTTGTTTTAATAAAGACCAATACAAACTTGTAATGGAACCATCAGAACCATTACAAAACCAACGGAAACCATTAAATTTGTTTTAATAAAGACCAATACAAACTTGTAATGGAAACCATTACAAAACCAACAGAAACCATTAAATTTGTTTTAATAAAGACCAATACAAACTTGTAATGGAACCATCAGAACCATTACAAAACTGTGATGGAAACCATTATGTGCAAATCGTGACCAATACAAACTTGTAATGGAAACCAATACAAACCAATAAATCCTAATGGAATATGCCCAAAACACACTACGTAATGGAAACCATTTGGTAATGGTTTTAATGGTTAATTGCTGATGGTTGTAATGGTTTTGTAATGGAAACCATTAGAATTTCTGTAATGGTTTCTATTGTTTTTTTCAGC